>NC_068935.1:5240243-5437743 GCF_023091745.1 Budorcas taxicolor
TTGGCTATGAGGGCTGCTCTGTTTTTTTCTGAAAGATCCTTGCCCACAGTAGTAGATATAATGGTCATCCAAGTTAAATTTTCCCATCCCCGTACATTTTAGTTCATTGATTCCTCAAGATGTCTGTGTTCAATCTTGCCATCTCCTGCTTGATCATGTCCAATTTACCTTAATTCATGGACTTAACTTCCGGGTTCCAGTACAGTATTATTCTTTACAGCACTGAACTTTACTTTCACCACCAGCCCCATCCACAACTGTCTGTTGTTTCCACTTTGGCTCAGCCACTTCATTTTTTCTGGAGGTATCAGTATTTGCTCTCTGCGCTTCGCCAGTAGCATATTGGACATCTTCCAACCTGGGGGACTCATTTTCTGGTATTATATCTTTTTGCCTTTTCTTACTGTTCATGGAGTTCTCTCTGTAAGAATACTGGAGTGGGTTGCAATTTCCTCATCTAGTGGACCACTTTTTTCTTTTTTCCAGAAATCTTTGCTATGACCCATCCATCCTTGGTGGCTCTGCATGGCATGGCTCATAGCTTCATTGAGTTATACAAGCCCCTTCATCATGACAGGGCCATGATCTTTGAACAGGAGATAATATTTCATTTCTGTTCAGTTCAGTCACTCAGTCGTGTCTGACTTTTTGCAACCCCATGAAACTCAGCACACCAGGCCTCCCTGTCCATCACCAACTCCCGGAGTTCACTCAAACTCACGTCCATCGAGACGGTGATGCCATCCAGCCATCTCATCCTCTGTCGTCCCCTTCTCTTCTTGCCCCCAATCCCTCCCAGCATCAGAGTCTTTTCCAATGAGTCAACTCTTCACATGAGGTGGCCACAGTACTGGAGTTTCAGCTTTAGCATCAGTCCTTCCAAAGAACACCCAGGGCTGATCTCATTTAGAATGGACTGGTTGGATCTCCTTGCAGTCCAAGGGACTCTCAAGAGTCTTCTCAAACACCACAGTTCAAAAGCATCAATTCTTCGGCACTCAGCTTTCTTCACAGTCCAACACTCACATCCATACGTGACCACAGGAAAAACCATAGCCTTTACTAGACGGGCCTTTATTGGCAAAGTAATGTCTCTGCTTTTGAATATGCTGTGTAGGTTGGTCATAACGTTTCTTCCAAGCAGTAAGCATCTTTTAATTTCATGGCTGTGGTCACCATCTGCAGTGATTTTGGAGCCCCCCAAAAATAAAGTCTGACACTGTTTCCACTGTTTCCCCTTCTATTTCCCATGAAGTGATGGGACCAGATGCCATGATCTTCGTTTTCTGAATGTTGAGCTTTAAGCCAACTTTTTCGCTCTCTTCTTTCACTTTCATCAAGAGGCTTTTTAGTTCCTCTTCACTTTCTGCCATAAGGGTGGTGTCATCTGCATATCTGAGGTTATTGATATTTCTCCCAGCAATCTTGATTCCAGCTTGTGTTTCTTCCAGTCCAGCGCTTCTCATGATGTACTCTGCATGTAAGTTAAATAAGCAGGGTGACAATATACAGCCTTGACGTACTCCTTTTCCTGTTTGGAACCAGGCTGTTGTTCCATGTCTGGTTCTAACTGTTGCTTCCTGACCTCCATATAAGTTTCACAAGAGGCAGGTCAGGTGGTCTGGTATTTCCATCTCTTTCAGAATTTTCCACCGTTTATTGTGATCCACACAGTCAAAGGCTTTGGCATAGATAATATTTAACACATAGTAAATACTCAATAAATGTTAGTTATTGATTAGGAGCATAAGTGATTACTAACCCTTATACCTTAGGAGGACTGGTTGAGGGAACTGGATGTTTGTAACCTTGGCAGATTAAGAAGATGCAAGGGACATCTTTCCTATAAAATAGGAAGTATACTTAAGCAATGTTGCTTTAAGGCAAAATGAGAACTAATGGGTAAGAAGACTTCAAGTATGCTGATTTTGATTATAATCAAGTAGAGTTTTTCTAATTGTATCAACTGTCAAAAAGGAAATAAGGCATTCAGGGATAGAGTGAATCCTCTGTAAATTCACTGGGTATCCCTTCTATGCCAAGGCCCTCTCTCCAATCCGGGGCCACTTTTCTTGCTCCTCAGCCAGACCTGGAAGTTCACATCTCTTGAAATAGAATTTCACCAATGAGAGGATAAGAAATGAGGAGGAGCACCAAGTCAACCTTTCACCTCCTTTAACCAACTCTTTCAAATTGAAGTGGCTTTATTTGTCTTATGCAGAGGCCAAGACTGACTTCATGATTGGGGAGCCCAGTGCAAAATGAAATTGCAAAGCCTAGTTTGAAAAATTACTAAGAAGTTCAAATTGCTGACAATAAAACCTTAAACGAAGAACAGGGCACTTTTAAGCATGGGACCCCATGTGACTTCATGGTTCACATACCCATTAAGTGGCCCTGATGGAGACAACCTGAGACACTAAGCAAGCAGCTGTAGTTTCTATAAAGGTATAGCCAGTTCAGTAATATCCTCTCTTTTATCTGCTTTCTTCTCTTTTCCCTCATGCCTGTTTTAATGGGATTTAACCCCACCACCGATAAAGCTGTTACATGCAAGCTTTGTCATAGGCTCTGTTTTCTGGGAATGGAGATTGTCTGTCTATTTATTTATTTAGTAAATTTTATTGAACTTTAGTTGATTTACAGTATTGTGTTAATTTCTGCAGTACAGCAAAGTGGATTCATGCATGCATGCTAAGTCGCTTCAGTCATGTCCAACTCTTTGTGACCCTGTGGACTGTAATCTGCCAGGCTCCTCTGTCCATGGGATTCTCCAGGCAAGAATACTGGACTGGGTTGCCATTTCCTCCTTCAGGGAATCTTCCTAACCCAGGAATCAAACCCGCATCTCTTATCTCTCCTACATTGACAGCGGAGTTCTTTACTACTAACGCCAGCTGGAAAGCCCCGTGAAGCAAAGTGATTGTTATACATATATTATTTTCCATTATGGTTTATCACAGGATATTGAATATAGTTCCTTGTACTATACAGTAGGACCTTATTGTTTACTCATTCTATGTGTAATAGTTTACATCTGCTGATCCTAAACTCCCAGTCCTTGCCACCCCCGTTCTCTCTGCCCCCTGGTAAACACAAGTCTGTTCTCTATGTCTGTGAGTCTGTTTCTGTTTTGGAAGGCTAACAATGATGCTGTGTTATCTGAGCTTTTAAACCTTGAGGGGGCTGGTCCATATCTCCTTTAATATCACTTCCAAGTCTAAGATACCATAATTCTAACAATTTAAGGAGATATATTTTATATAATGGTATTTTTTCCTTAATGCAGCTATAAATTTGCAGGTGTGCTAAAATTCTTGGATTCTCACATCTCTAGTATTTTATTTTCTTTTGTTCCAGCGTAATATTAATAGTTTATTACAGGGGGAGAACAGAGCAGCTTAGGAAAAGGTATCCCTTACTTCTCTTCCTTATCTCAGTTTTTCACTTTCCCCTTTATTTAAGCATATCCTGCAACCCTGCCTCCTCTGTATATTATATAGACTTCAGCTTCCTACTTCCTTTTCATTTTCATTTAATAATTAATATTCTAACTTCTGATTACTTTTGTTTTATCTAACTTCTACATACACATCCATTTGCAGAAGTGGGCATACATTTAAATCCAATTTAAAACTCATTGAAGTATACATATTCATTCAACAAACATTCATTGGGTACAGTATATGATAAGTACTGAGGGAAAAGCAAAGCCATTATGGTGGCTCAGATGGTAAAGCGTCTATCTACAATGCGGGAGACCTGGGTTTGATCCCTGGGTCAGGAAGATCTGCTGGAGAAGGAAATGGCAGTCCACTCCAGTACTATTGCCTGGAAAATCCCATGGACAGAGGAGCCTGGTAGGCTACAGTTCATGGGGCTGCAAAGAGTCGGACACGACTGAGCAACGTTCCTGTACGTTCCTGAGGGAAAAGCAAAGTGTTAGTTAGGGATCTTACTATTAAGTAGCATGACAGTTTAGAACAGAGACTCTGTGTTTATGTACACAAAGCCAAAAAAAAAAAAAAAAACTCTCACTTAAAACAAAAGGTGATATGTGGAAGATCACTTAGACAAATAGAAGTGTCTATAAATGTTAGAGAATTTGGACTAGAGGGATTTATAGAGGCCTAAGGATTTGACATGTGAAATTGAGGCAGATAGATGTCTAGAAAATATTGTTTTATTCAGAATTCAACTTTAGGGTAAAAGCAGTTTCACTGAATTAAAAATAATGTCTCTTGTTATTTGAGTTATCTATACGTTTGTGTGTATAGCAACTTGATTAGGCTGTTTCTTTATCGAACAATCAGAACAGTCCTCAGATCATCCCCTTTTTACTATTGGGATTACCATTGTGACATAAACTCTGCCTCTGGGCACATTTTGTTTATTGCAGAAAGTTATCATGAGTTTGTTTCTTCCATGTAGCCTAAATGACATAAACAACTTGTCAATTTCATATCTTCAGCTTTCCATCAAGTGAGTGGGAATGGAGAGCCTTTTGAATACTTGGCAAGAATCTCCTGGAAAAACTGAAGTGGAAAAATTCAGCTTTAAACTCAGAGAGAATGGTTGTCTTCACAGTAAATTCATTCTTTAAATAAAGCAAGCAATGATTACTGAGCCGTTAGCACATTTTTGGCAGGGCAAAACTCTTTGACTTCTCCAATAAGGAATAATCTCCAAGTTTGTCTGATCTAAACAAATGGAACTAAATTGGACCTAGCTATTTGTACTGACAGATTAATAGGAAAAAAAATAATTTGTCTTTAGTGTTGTTATTTGATTTTCACTCTCTTGAACTTCCAAGTATATTTAAGCAATTTCTCCTCATTGAGTTATATAGGTGTGTATGTCAGCATGATGAATTTGTATCAGAAGACTGGCTGAAATTTGCCAGGGGGTTGATTTTTGTCAGTCTCTTGAATTATTCATTGTAATTCTAATATGCCTCTGAATGAGACTGCAATTTACTTAAAAAAAAAAGAATTGTAATATTATTCTATTTCTGTTTCATGGTCCTTTAATGAAAAGAACTGTGTTTCAGAAACCTGGATTTAAAAATCAATGTCGTGGGCTACCTATCAAATTTTAATACTTACCTTGTCTTTTCAGCTAGAACTCTGTCAAATACTGTTGATATTGATAGAATTGTCTTCATACATAATTGGCAGTCATGGAGTAATTGAGTATCTGTAAAATAGTATAAGCTTTGAAAAAAAAAAGGTAGCTCTGTGAAAAGAAGGCATCCTGAGAGATCTGGAAAGTGTGCACATATTTAAGAGCGCTTTGAATATAATATTTAAAATTATTGGTTGTCAATGGGGAGAGAAAAAGAAAAGTGCAAAAAATATTAGGAGTAATTCAGGCAGCTAATGAACCCGTTTGAGGGCTCACTGAAGCTTTGTGGGTGTGTGTGCGCATATGTATTCACTATGGTTTGCTCTAAATTCTTCACATCAACAGTTATTTTTCTTGTCTCTGAGTATGAAAAGTACTAAACTCAGGAATTTAAACCATAGATATTGGTTTATAAGAATCAGGATCTTTCACCAATGAAAAATATTTGATCCTTTTATGTAATTTAACGTTTAATCATTTACATAGCCAAGAACATGCATTAAATAGATAGGATCTCTTTGAACCCTAGTTTCTCTTTAATCTTCACATTAGATTTTAAAGAATGAAATATTAGGAAGTCCATCAATAAATTTAAATAGAAATGGATTCATTTGAGCTAATGGCTGAATAAAATGACATTCCCATATTAAACATGATGATTTGCTATATTATATCATACATTTTCAAAACTTCTTTCATGGAGAGTAGACATTTTATGAGCAATAATTGAGAAAAATGTGAGTTGGTTTCATGAAACTATTCTCCACATTAAAAAAAATGTTTGAACTGGTATGGTTTTCTTTTAGGTGTTTTGTGGAATACCTGGTAAAGTATTCTAAACATTTTGCACATTGTTCTTTAGTTTCAGCTCAAATTCTCAAGAGCAACCTTGCAGCAATGGAACAACAAATTGTTCATCTGGAACGTGACATCAAGCGGTTCCCCAAAACAGAAAATCCCCATGATAAGTTTGTGGAAAAGATGACAATATCCTTTTTTAAGCATTTTATTTGTTAGTTTCTGTGTGTGTGTGTGTGTCTGTGTGTGTGTCTCTGTCTATCCAAATATCTATTTACCCTGTGGTTAGTTCTAAACTTACCTTTCTATTCACATGGTTCGGATGGATTTGTGTATAGGCTGTTTTTATAGTAGCAGCATAAATTTTAGTTCGTGACATTTTGAATCATAGAGTAGGCAAGGGAATGATTATATAAGAAAAATGCCATTTCTCAAAGAAGAGTTTCATCTGAAGGCCTACAAGATATGCAAGGTAAGTCTTATGAAGTTCGATAAGACCTAAAACAAAACAAAGACTCTCCTTATATAACCAGTTGCTTAAAGGAAATGATCAATAATAGAAATTTTTTGTCAGAGTTCTTTTTTGTTGTTCTTGTTCTTTTTGTGTATGTGCAGGTATTTTCTGAGGGGACACGTACATTTTCAAGGGCAATCAGAGGATAACTGATATCAGTAGACTGAAAGGTTATGAAGAATAAAATGGATGCATGGATGGATGGATAGATGAATTGATCAGTAGCTTATGTATTTTAGTAAATTGTAATAGCTATCTGTATAACATTAAGCATTGCCTGCTACATGAATGTTTTTAAATCCCTATTTTATATACAGTATATTCATACAAATTACAGAATTACATGAAAGGAAAACTTGAGAAATGATATCTAGCTTGAACTGTTTAATGTTAAATCTGGTATCTAAAGATAAACTATATTAGACCTGATTTTTTTTTCTATTTTGTTTTTCAAAAGTTAAAGTCATATCCTCTTCCTCTGGGTTTAAATAAATATCTTGAACTGCAGATTGATTCACCATTTTATATCTCTAGGGGGAATAAATACTGTAAATTCTTTATCTGATAATAAGTAAATTATTTCAACAACTATATGGCAGTCACCTTGTTTCAAGGTTAAATCTATTGCCTTTTTCTTCTCTCATATGCTTTCTTTCCTGCCCAGCTTGGAAGTTATGGTCCTGAACTTGAATTACTTGAGAATGGCATTTTATATTTATGTGAAAAAATTTTTTTGTTTTGTTTTCAATGTTTGGTTCATAAATTAATACTGTATTCTGTGTGGTCCTTTAGTGATGCTGAGTACTTATGTAAATAAGAATATTAGGAACATATGTTTGTGGGAGATTGGAGGCAGGAAATCCTCAAAAATAACCTTTAATTACATAGCTGCCCACATTGAAATATTTAATATGAAGATTTAACTTTGTTGCTGATTATATTTTTCTTTCAGATTTGCTATATTGTCTTGTGGTTGGAAGCACTGCCTACAGTTTTCACCTTTTGATTTTGTTTCTTGCCTTACATATCTGTGTTTAATTCCTGATCCCTTTTTTCTTTTTAACATTTTCTTCTACAGTTGGCATATGGCCACACAACAGCATGCAACATTGAGGAATCTTTGTTGCTCATTTCGAAAAAGAAAAGTAATTTCAAGCCCTCATGAACTTGGCCTGGATTCTATTTTATTTCTCTCTTTATGCAGGTAATTAAGTGCTTTAGAATGAAAATCCAGAGCCTTCTGTATCTGTATGTTATGGATGAATGGTTAGTCTTCATTTAAGTGGCACCAAAGTGTGACTGTCTACATGGGGATTGAAAACTATATTAAAATGTATGGAGCCATTACTTTGGATATTATATTAGAAAAAAATGAAATATATAGCAATTTATTTTAGAGAAAAAGTAGACTATTGACTCTGTCTTTTGGTTGGAGTTGATTAAAAACTCCAAATTAATAAATTACAATGGTAAAACTGTACTGAAATTATTCTTGCTTAGGAAGACCCCTTGGACAACCACTGAGAGGTTGAATCTTCTAGAAAATGGCAAACAAAAGATCTAATCATCATATGTATATATGTTATATGAATTTCAGTGCTTATTTAATTTTTTTTCTACTGTTTTGGCAATTTCAAAAGTGAAGGATATTTCCTTGTGGAATACTTGATTCAGTTTTAAAATTAGAACCATGATCCTATTTTTAGTGTAAGATTCTTTGTACTGGATGATCTTTCCGCTGTTTCTGTCCCCTGCCAATAAATTAATTGACTTCAGGTCAGTGGCCCTTTAAATTGAGTATGGGGGTAGTTATCTCTGAAATGAAGGTAATCTTACCTTTACTTAAACAGTAACCTCTCTATAAGGCCTGTGAGTTCAAAACTGCATAGCAGTGCCACTCTAGACTTTTAGAAGGGATCCATGCTATGGTTAGCAGCAGTGGCATGATGGCCAGAAGGCAAATGAATATGTAGGTTGAATCTTCACCAAATCTCTAGGTTGGTCTACGTCCCACAGCACCCCATGTTCACCCTTGTTCTTTCACATTATTGATGGAATTCATAAAACTATGCTTGGTGTTACCAAATCATGAAAATACAACAGTGCACAAGGTAGAAAACTTGACTACAATTTGCTGACAGTCTGGTATTGATTCACTTCTCTATCTTGCTGGCCTGATGGCCAAGATCATGTCCAGCATGTTAATTCCGATATGCCCACCCCGATGTGCAGCACCTTCAATGTGAAGGCATTCAATAAGTATGTATTAAATCACAGAATAATATAGCTAGAGACAATGGAGGCCATCTAATCCAAGATCCTCCTTTTACTTAACACACCAAAAGGGATATTGTTGAAAGAGTAGTTAGCTGTGCTTGTAGTTACAAAACTTTTCTTCATATACATCTTCACGGGAAGTTGAGTAACTTTGAATCACCTTTTTAGAGCATGTAAAGTGTAATCAGTTACAAAGGATAACCCAAATCTTTTAAAAGTAAATGTCAAAAAAAAAAAAAAAAAAGTAATGAAACCTCTCCTATGAAAGGAGTAAGCCAGGCCATTTCCTGCCTCCTAAACAATAGTCAGTGGCTTTAGAATGAAGCTTGTCACCTCTGACTCTCTTTCTCTACCCCAAATTGTTTGCTTGTTCTAAATTTTTTTAAAAAGGTGGAAAGAGTAAACGAAGCAAGATTAATTTTATAAGGCTGTAAAGCAGAGGGAAATAGAGAAAATTCTCTCATAAATCATAGTAGGGAGGTTCTAGGATGAAAAGGGATGGTCTGGATATATTGGATATAATATATTATTGGATATATTATATAATATATATATAGTATATTATTGGATATAATAGCACCACATATTTTAAAATACACATGCTTCAAAAATCTAGATACCATGTTGGGAAATTTGCTTTTGTGATTTTTTTTTTTAAAGCAAAGTGCTTTGTATTCTTCATGTCGATATGCTCATCATAATAATACTGGAAGTTTTAGGTTCAATTGTTTGGTCAGTGAATTCAAATAGAATCTATATTCTTTTTTTAGTAAGTAATAAAAATGGTAATGTTCACTCATTAGCAGAATGTTTACCATGTATCAGGTACTGCTCAATTTTATCCTCTTGAGCCTTTAAAAAAGGTTCCTATTCATTAAATGAGTATTTTCCATGTCTGTTGATGAAACTGTTCACAGTTGTCCCTGTGTTACCATGATGAGCTCAAGTTGTCTCAGAATAACTTCAACAACCCATACATTTATTTGTCATAGCTTCATTGTTTTAAAGTTATTAGTTTCAGCAGGTCATCCCTTTTTGAAGATGACCAGGAATTTGGTAGTCTTTGTCTGTGTTTTGGCACTTGTTGCAAAAATTGGTGAGATGAGGTTCAGAATCACTGTGGGTTTGAAAGTTTTGAAAAATAACCTATGCTTAAGAGAGGTGAGAGGGAGCCCTGTGAGTGGTCTGCTTGTCGATCTTGAGACCCATCTCTTGAACTTGACATTATATGTGGATTCCAAGTTTTTCAGCTTTTGTCTTTTGATCAATTACATGAGTATGCAAGAGTTTTTCTTTCTTTCTTTTAAATCCATGCATCACTTTTACTTACTGCTGCTTGCTTTTTCCTGTGGGAAAACCCATTCTTAAAAGAGGGCTCCTTAGACTTTAAAATATATGTTGTGGTCCAGTCTTCAACTGTCTAAAAAGCACATTACCCACAGTGTTGAGCTTACTGCTTATATCCTGTTGACAAATTTCTTACCATATTTGCTCACATAGATTTTGTCAATGGCAGAGCTGTCTATTGCCCCAAATCAGCTTAGCTTTTTGATTGACTGCTGGCTAAATCATTTCACCAACCAGAGGGCAGGGAGGACTGAATAACAGGGGCACCATTAACACATTGACAAGAGGAGCTGACAGAATGTTAATGATATTAACATTCTGTCAGTTCACTATCAACACCTCGGCTTTCCTCATAGTAGAAGGGAGAGTCATTTGAAGTGTTTCTAACAATCAACTTCTGAAAGAACCACACTGCCCTGACCAGACAATTCAGAATAGATTTAGGGTCTCTACTGCACTGCAGCTATGTCAATTTTTCTCCCACTCTTCTTTATTAAGTGAATAATTTTTGAAAAGATGAAAAACTCACACGATTATTATTCAACCTCAGCAATATTAGTCACCTTTGAGAACATGCCAGTAACAGGTTTAAGAGAGAGGGTGATTCATGCTTTGTAAAGTAAATGCCCATAAAAAAAAAAAAAAAAAAAAAAACAGAAACCTCAACAGCAAGGCTTTTTCCCCTAGTATGAATGTACTAATCTTGGCTGTTTTCTAGCTCCTGAAAAATCAAGAGCTTTAGGCTAGACTACAGAGAAGTTCACAGATTCAATTGCCTGCCGGTCTCAAACTCAGCAAATTTGGAAGTTCAAAGCAAAACTGGTTTTCATGAGACTGCTCAGGGAGAGAAGGCCTAGGATTAAAAAAAAAGAAAGAAAGAAAAAGAGAGAGAGTAACCATGGGAACATGGTCAGTAATAGTGGGGAAAGACTGCTTTTTAATAAAAGGAAGATTGTTAGCATTCTTTGAAATATGCACTGTTCATCATATTTTGGAAGTTTATTTATTTATTTACTTTGGTTGTCACACAGCTTGTGGGATCTTAGTTCTCTGACCAGGGATTGAACCCAGGCCCTTGGCAGTGAAAGCAAGTTTGTCTGTGTGTGTGTGTGTGTGTGTATTTAACTTCAATTATTTGCACAGTAATTTGCAATAGAAGGTATAATCACTTATAGTAATAACAATAAAAATGATAGTAAAATATAGATAATAGCAACTGTTTAGTGAATGCCAAGTGCCAGACACAGTGCTAAGAATATATAGGTGTCTTGTGGCTCAGCTGGTAAAGAATCCACCTACAGTGCAGGAGACCGCAATTTGATCCCTGAGTTGGGAAGATCCCCTGGAGAAGAGAAAGGCTACTCACTCCAGTATTCTGGCCTAGAGAATTCCATGGACTGCACAGTCCATGGAGTCTCGAACAGGACTGAGCAGCTTTCACTTTCACTTTCATACAATCTCAAGTGATCTCCAAGGCAATACTATAGGGTCAGTCAGTCAGTCAGTTCAGTCACTCAGACGTGTCTGACTCTTTGCAATCCCTTGAATCCCAGCACGCTAGGTCTCCCTGTCCATCACCAACTCCCGGAGTTTACCCAAACTCATGTCCATCAGGTCCGTGGTGCCATCCAGCCATCTCATCCTCTGTCGTCCCCTTCTCCTCCTGCTCTCAATCTTTCCCAGCATCAGGGTCTTTTCCAATAAGTCAACTCTTCACATGAGGTGGCCAAAGTACTGGAGCTTCAGCTTTAGCATCATTCCTTCCAAAGAAATCCCAGGGCTGATCTCCTTCAGAATGGACTGGTTGGATCTCCTTGCAGTCCAAGGGACCCTCAAGAGTCTTCTCCAACACCACAGTTCAAAAGCATCAATTCTGCGCTCAGCTTTCTTCACAGTCCAACTCTCACATCCATACATGACAACTGGAAAAACCATAGTCTTGACTAGATGGACCTTTGTTGGCCAAGTAGTGTCTCTGCTTTTGAATATACTGTCTAGGTTGGTGATAACTTTCCTTCCAAGGAGTAAGCGTCTATTAATTTCATGGCTGCAGTCACCATCTGCAGTGATTTTGGAGCCCAGAAAAATAAAGTCTGACACTGTTTCCACTGTTTCCCCATCTATTTCCAATGAACTGATGGGACCAGATGCCATGCTCTTCGTTTTCTGAATGTTGCACTTTAAGCCAACGTTTTCATTCTCTTTCCCTTTCATCAAGAGACTTTTTAGTTCCTCTTCACTTTGTGCCATAAGGGTGGTGTCATCTGCATATCTGAGGTTACTGATATTTCTCCTGGCAATCTTGATTCCAGCGTCTGCTTCATCCAGCCCAGCGTTTCTCATGATGTACTCTGCATAGAAATTAAATAAGCACAGTGACAATATACAGCCTTGACATACTCCTTTTCCTATTTGGAACCAGTCTGTTGTTCCATGTCCAGTTCTAACTGTTGCTTCCTAACCAGCATATAGGTTTCTCTAGAGGCTATAGAGGTTCAAAGGTTCAAACCTGTGCAAGATCATGTATATTTCAAGTCTGACATTTAATGAAAGCCAGGATTCAAGTAAGTTTTGCTCCTTCAGACTCCAAGCCTCGTGCTTGTAACCATGGTATCATGCTGCCTCTAAGGTCAGAAAGCTTCATAAATCTGAGATGAAATTCACATTTGTTGACTGTGACTCTGTGTTGTTTCAGAGGAAAAAAAATATTTTCATAAGGTTTGCAAATTAATTTAAAAATTAACTATTCACTTATACCATATCCTCCACAAAGTCTTCCTTAATCATAGCAAACATAATTAATTTCCTTGTCCCCTGTGTTCTCATAGCATTTTAATATTTTGATTATTGTACTTACTGACTTGCCTATACTCTGCTTGTGTGTATGTGTTGTGTACACTGGGTTATAAAATCTTTTGAGACAGAAATCCTTATTCATCTTTGAGTACAACAAACTTAGCACAGTTCTTTGTAGAAAAATTGTGCTAGTAAATGTTTATTTAATATGTTAGAAGTCATTGTAATAATGACAAATGTTAAATAACCTTCTAGCAAGTAAGTAGAAAACAGCTTGTTATCCTGGCATAACTTCAGTTTGACAAAAGGAAAAGGGGTATATCATGTTTCCACTGTTATTCCTGTAGGTTTTGATTTAAAATGCAGGTATTAAGAATTATCTCTTTGGCTCTTCAAAATCACATTCTAAGAAACTGTCTCAGTGGAGCATATAGTTTTTCAGATCCGTCAGCTCAAAAATTTTCTATTTGAAATGTCTTGCTTATTTGAATGGCAGCCTGAAATTACCATGAGCTCCATTTTTCAAACTTTGTTTAGGGAATTGATAGACATTTGGTGCATGATGCTAATGGTGAGAAAAGAGCGTATTGCTTAGTTAAAGGATGCTTAAACCCTTTCAGCCCACTAGAGACTCATCTGGGAAAAGAGCTTAAATTGGATATTGTAGCCATCATTTGTTTCTTTTTGCTTTTATTTGAAATTTACTAAAACTATTATCAATTATGAAAGGAATGCATGATATGTTGAATGCACACAGTTTATAGGCAATGATGGTGACGTTAGTATGAGTCAATTAATATACTCTTGCAGCAATGTCTCAATCAGGCACTATTTCTATAATGTAGACAGATTATATTAGTGTCTTTTTCTGTATTAGATGTCCATTCAGTTATTTCTAGTTAGAATCTTTTTGAGGTAACTTTTGAATATTATAGCAAATAAACTTTACTTTTCATTGAACAGCACCTGATCTTTTCTTCTGGTTTTAAACTTTGAGATATGAGAAGTGAATTAGCTTTATAAGGTAGAAATAAAAAATATGCTGGAAAAGAAAGCAAGTCAGTAAACATGTAATAATACTCTCCTTTGTTTTGCAAAGGTGAAATAGGGTAATTACTTATTATTGTCCCAATTCATTACTGAAGTTAGAAATGGAAAGATATACAAAACAAACCTCATTGAACTTTTTCAGCTGAAATCTTGATGGTGGATATATAGGTACACAGATATCCATCCATCCATCCACATACACACACATAAGACAAGTATTTAAAATTATAATCAACTTGAGAGGATCACATATCAGCTACTCCTTTAAAGCTAAGGCACTCACCAATGGTAAGAACTGAAAAGGAATGAAAAAATTATAAAGAAACTATAGAAAAGCTTTCCCAAATTCATCAGTGAGAAGCAGAATATTACCTAGTCATCAGTTGATGTTTGAGTAAGAATAGTCATGAGTTCAGTTCAGTTCAGTTCAGTTGCTCAGTCGTGTCCGACTCTTTGCAACCCCATGAATCGCAGCACGCCAGGCCTCCCTCTCCATCACATTCTCCGGAGTTCACTCAGACTCACGTCCATCGAGTCCATGATATCATCCAGCCATCCCATCCTCTGTCGTCCCCTTCTCCTCCTGCCCCCAATCCCTCCCAGCATCAGAGTCTTTTCCAATGAGTCAACTCTTCGCATGAGGTGGCCAAAATACTGGAGTTTCAGCTTTAGCATCATTCCTTCCAAAGAAATGCCAGGGCTGATCTCCTTCAGAATGGACTGGTTGGATCTCCTTGCAGTCCAAGGGAATATCAACAGTCTTCTCCAACACCACAGTTCAAAAGCATCAATTCTTCAGCACTCAGCCTTCTTCACAGTCCAACTCTCACATCCATACATGACTACTGGAAAAACCATAGCCTTGACTAGATGGACCTTTGTTGGCAAAGTAATGTCTCTGCTTTTGAATATGCTATCTAGGTTGGTCATAACTTTTCTTCCAAGGAGTAAGCATCTTTTAATTTCATGGCTGCAGTAACCATCTGCAGCGATTTTGGAGCCAAGTTGAAATTGGTTGTAAGAGGTAAAAGTCCCAACTCCTCTTTATCGAAAGCAGATATTTAGTTAAGCATTTTTCATATCAGCTAGGGCATTATCAAATTTGTGTACAGCAACTCTGCTCAATTACTCATCTCCAGATTTCTATATTATGGTCCTGACTCCAAACCTAAAGAGAGCCAATTTCATTTTGCACACTTTTGAGAAATACTGTCTGTCCACTTTATTTACCCCATATATATAAAAGTATTTTTCAACTTCAATGTGCTATACAAATGCAAAGCATTTTTTATTAACCTATTTGAATGAAAAGACATTTGAATGTGTATCAATAGACCTAAGTTTTAGCCATGGTCTTTGTAAACTTAGGAAAGACACTATTTCCCCATTTGTAAAGCTGAAAAAATAATGCTTGCCTTGCCCACCTCACATATGTTGTTATTAGGACTAGGTATAGTAATGACTTTGAACATGCTTTGTAAAATGAAGAACCTATCTATATACAAGGTGTTAATGACCATTCTGCTCTAAACCTCACAAATGGGAAATAATTTATTTTCCCCAAGGAAAATATTCTTTGTAAACAACCATGATCTACTTTTGTCCACCTTCATTTTATCTAAGTCGTGTGTGTGGGGTGGGGGGTGTGTATGTTAAGACTGAAACAGAAAAGTACATCCATGCAGTAAGTGCCTATGGAAGAAGCAGGAGGCTTTCACTTCATTGTTCTGGGAGTATCCAGATGTTTGCGATTAAACAAATACCTATCTTTTTCACTTGGGCTTCCGTGGTGGCTCAGAGGGTAAAGAATCGGCCTGCAATGCAGGAGACCCTGGTTTGATCTCTCGGTTGGGAAAATCCATTAAAGGAGGAAATGGCAATCCACTGCAGTATTCTTGCCTGGAAAATTCCATGAGCAGAGGAGCCTGGCAAGCTACAGTCCATGGGGTCGCAAAGAGTCAGACACAACTGAGTGACTTTTACTATCTTTTTCACTTAGGTATAACAGAGAAAGAAGCAACAAATGGAATTTGAAGATACTTGCATACTCAGTGAAAGGCAATATTCTAAATCCTAGGACACCTATAAAGTAACATGCAGCTATGTTTAATGCTTTCAAAAAGGCATGTAGTCAGGGAGGTACAAGTAGTAGAAGATAGCAACAAACAGTCCAAGCTGATTTCATTGTAAATGAGTGTAGTGTAGGCTGAAAATCCAATAGGCCATTTCAGTATTTCTTCCTCTTTTTCCTATAGTGAGAGAGCATTCCAGCTTTGATCACAGTTGGAAATTCACATGGCAGCTTTATTGTTTTGTTGGAAATGTATTCTCAAGCCAAGCAATAGACCCAAATGAAAAGTTAAGTATGAAAATACATTCCAGAGCCACATGGAAATGACTTGTATATTATTCTTTGTTTTGCATGAACTATCTCCCTCAACGCAGATAATTAAGAACCGTATGTACCAACAATTTTTTTTTAGGTTCAAAAATAAGTTTCCTTCCATGTTTTTATCAGTCAATCAACATCTATTCATTAAGCAGCTACTCCAGAACCTAGCACTATTAATTACCATGGGACTGAACCATAAAAGGAAGTAAAAAATATGCTTTGCTCTAAAGAAGCTTAACATTTAGTTAAGAGCATGTGTATGAGAAATAAAGCATTCAAAGGATGGTGTTTTATAAAGTTTAGTTGGGTGACACTGTTTCTGAACCAAACTCGGATTTGCTTGCCCATATGCAAAAAGCCAATCGAGTGCCCCTGGGTTGTGGTGAAGGAGAGTGCAACATTTACTGCAGGGCACTAGACAAGGCGTCTGGGGCAGGTAATGCTCACAACACTGAAACTCCCCGATGGGCTTCAGGAAAGCATTTTTAAAGGCCAGGTGAGGGACTGGGATCACAGGGCATGTGATGAACTCATGCACAATTCTCTGACTGGTTGATGGTGAGGTAACATGACTGTGTCACAGGGGTTAACATAGCAATCCTCCTGCCCTAGTAGGTCTGGGGGGCTACGTGCTCATGGCCATCAAGTAGTTAACCTCTTCCATTTGGTAAGGGTTTTCAGGATCTGTAAAACAACTCAGGAAATGTGCCTCAGATACTGTTATCTATTTCAGGGAGAAACTAAAGATTCTGGGACTGCCATGTGATGGGTTTACTGTTTAAACTCTTACCAGTTTTCCTGGCCCAATCACTGTTTTTGTTGCTATAGGGTCACATCCTTTCAATCATTAATTCTTGAGCCAGGCTTTTGTGACTCACGGGAGGCCTGGGAAGCTTATAGCTTTTCTACAAACAAGAGGCAGGCAGAGGACAGTGGGGGTGAGGGGAGGTCTATAACCGGAAGGCCCCATAAGGTCCTGCTTATTTACAACATTGGTTTAAAATGTATTAAGAATTCACCAGATAGGGAAGGTTGTGGTTTGGAGCAGCTTCATGGAGGAGATAAGACTGCAACATAAGCTCTCTGTGTGTAGGAAGTTTACTGTGTTGGTTCTGTGTTGATCATCTTTTGCACTCCCAGGGCCTGGCGCATAGTAGGGCTCCATACGTGTCTGGTGAATGAATGAATGCATGATTTGCTCTTTGCTGACATTGTATTTCAAGGATGTTAGAATATTTTGCAGAGGCAGTAGTAATTCTCTTTGACTTTGAAAGTCATGTAATGTCTATTTAAACAACCCCCCCCCAAAAAAAGCCCCTCGCTAGTTGTGTCTGATTAGATAAATATGAAAATGATTTACACTCTAAGAACTCTCCCATAGTGGACTGTATGCAGATATTCTTGGGTTGGATGGAAGGAGAGTCAGAGTTTAAGATTTGAAGTGATCAACTAAACATTATAGGCCTTATTATATTTACAAATAGGATTTTTTTATTACTAAACTTTATTTTGTTCAATGAGTCCTGAATCCTGTATTATAAAATTAAATAGCTTAAATTCATATTTCATGTTGAAAATAATTAATTGGTTATAGGCATCGAGAGGCCATATGATGGGCATATATGTTAGATTATTTAACATATCTGCCTATATATTCAGATATCAGTACAGACAATTTGCCCTCTGCTCTCCCTTTTGTATACAAAAGTTTGTATCTCCCTTCTTCCCATATGTGTATTATCATTCTTTTAATGCCTGAATGTGCCTTGTGAACAAAGCATTAGGTGTGTGAGGTATATAAAAATAACTAAAATGTAGACCTTTTATTTCAGAACATATAAGTTTATAAACAAAATGAACAATATACTGATATTAGAAGACAATATGAGTATGAAAAATGCAATATAAAATGGAAATATTGCTCTGTAAAATAAATCCCAGTACATTCATGAAGACTTCCAGTCTGTATAGTGTTCACATCCATCATCTTGCCCACTTCTGACTTCAGACCAGTTCTGACTGAAAACTTGGGGGAAGGGTTCATGGAGAGTTATACTGGCAAAGTTAGCAACAAAAAATCAATCTGTAAAGATCCAAAATGTGTCAAAAGAATATCAAATACACATTTGGCTCAGAGTAGTGAAAATTAGTTGTAATTCCTAGTTGTAGGAAAATGAGTAAAAACTCAAATTCCAAAAAATCAAGAATGCTGGTCTGAAGAGGTTGAACAGTATTTGGTGGGTTGTAAAGACCTGATGCTGGGGGGGATTGGGGCAGGAGGAGAAGGGGACGACAGAGGATGAGATGGCTGGATGGCATCACGGACTCGATGGACGTGAGTCTGAGTGAACTCCGGGAGTTGGTGATGGACAGGGAGGCCTGGCGTGCTGCGATTCATGGGGTCGCAAGGAGTCGGACACGACTGAGCGACTGAACTGAACTGAACTGAACTGAAAGAGCTGAAAGACAAAAGCTTTAGTTATATTTCTGTCCCTGTTTCCAATTGCCACATGGTATTTACTAAAATGAGGTGATACTTGCCACTTGCCAAATATTGACCAAGTAACGACTAAAGTCAGAATTGTTTCCAGTATTAGAAAGATTGTGTACATGTCTATCAAATGGGGCAGATGAATTTTTTCACATTCAATTTAACTGCACTCTAATTTGGATTCATAATACAGCAATAAAAAGCTTACATTTGTATAATATTATTATTTTATATCTTATAATTTTCTTTTATTTTTTCATGTCTATCCTGACATGTTTCATAACAAAAGCTGTTCTGTTATATTGTCTTGCACCTGGTTGATGTTTTCGAGGATTTACTCATTCCACAAATATTTATTTAGCGATTCTTACTATGTTCCAGACATTGTCCTAGATACTTGGAATAGTAAGACATGACATAGCCTCAGGGAGGTTTCAGTGTCCTGGAAGAGATATACATTAAATAACTCCTCAAGCAACCATGGCAAGTGACATGAAAGAGATTTATAATGCTATACCAGTCAGCAACCTAGTTAGGGAGAGCTCTCCTGAGAAGGTGATGCTTGAGCTGAGATGTGAAGGATGGATAAGTCAAGGAAGAGTCAAAGATGAACCTTTACTTCTGCCTGTTTATCTGCAGGTGTTAAAAATATTTGACAGTTTGGTACCTTGATGATTTGCTCCTTGGTAATTCTAATACATCTAGTTTCTTGTCCATGGTCTTGCTGGATTTATACTTCTAGTGGAGTTTTAAAGTTGGAGAGTTAGAAATCTCTCAAATGGAACCAAATACTGAAGACATTTTATATTTCAAGAACTTTTAACTTTTTCTCCCAAAGTTGCCTTTATTATTGGCTAGGGATTGAATGTGGGTATTTTTGAAAAGCTGTGTCAGATTCAGTGGAAAAACCTAAAGCTCTACTAACCTTGTGGGAGCTAGAATTTTTTAGCTAAAGAGGTTCTAATAGATTTAGGTATTTATCCAAACCAAACTTTCAAACCACCAGAGATTTGCCCATTACTCATTTACCTAGAGCTTACCTACAATGGTTTCCATTTTCAACATTTACTTTTTTCATTTAAACAGCTTAATCGAGAGGTATAAAAACACTGGATCATTCTTTTCAAATAAAAATGAAATGCAGCTGCCATGGGTTAGTCTTACAGAAGAAACTCTACTGCCTGAAGGAAGGTTAGGTGTTAAAATGATGTTTTTTTAATTACCAGAAGATCTAGTTTGGATTGTAAGGTCATATCTTTCAATGATAAGTTTATAAAAACGTGGCAGTTCTTTTGATTTGAGTCTTGTGTTGGTACATGTGTAGGCATATGTGTGTGCGTGTACATGTGTGTGAAATACCAAGAGTAATGAGATTAACATTATTAATATGATTTCTTTATTAACTCAAATGTACATTGTCACACTACAAATGGGGCATATTGCGTCACTGTTTTTCCCTGCCTCGTTTATATGTTGTTCTTTATCTTTTTCATAACATAAAATGCTAAGATGTGCTTAGGTTAATAATTCTACTACTGATCTAGCAGTCTTTAGATTTATGACTTTTACCTATTTTCCTCTTAGTAAGTCATTGTTTTACATTTAAATATTAATATTATTAAAAATAAAGTGTTTTAATAATCATTTTCTTTAGAGGAAATAAAAGTATCAGCTTTCAGTAAATTAGCCTGAACCCAGAAAATCAGGGAAATGAAATGGCTCAGTTCAAAGTTATGCAATTAAATACATTTTAAGTACAGAGGAATTATATTAGGTAATCTCGAATGTGTTTTTCAGCTCTAAAACCTTCTTATATTCTTAATCTAATGTAGTCTATCCATCCTTGTTCCACTCAAACATTAAATGCATAAATATTGAATTAATTTCCTCTCTGATTCATTTTACCAGTATTGATAATTTTAATATAATGTTATACCATTTTTACTGATGACAAAGTCATGTGTTCATTCAGGGAATATCTATCAAATGCCTACTGTATAGCAAGCTCTCTTTTTTTCAGTGATGAGAAACTTAAAAATATATATCAATCTTTGAACATATATTCTAGTGCAATAGCCAATCAAAAAAATGAATTTGTCATATAATACCAGACATCAGTGTGATGAGAAAAGTAAAGATAGGCGAAAGGATTAAGAATGATTTTTTTAAAATTTAAACAAAGGAGGGACCCTTATAAAGGAGTGACATTTAAACAGAGATTTGAATGAAATGAGATGAAGTTTGTGAATAACTGAGAGAACTTTCCATGCACAAGGGACTAGTGTTTCTAAGGTGTGAGCATGAGCATGCTTACAGCATGTAAGTGTCGGGCAGTTCCTTCTACCCTTCTAGTTTTTCTGGCTGGTCTAAGAATTAAATTAACATGAGATATAATAGATTAACAGGAGAAAAATCAAGCAAAAGTCTGGTAACATGTATCTACGGGAGAAACTCAAGGAAACTGAGTAACTGTCCAAAATGGCCAAGGCCCTCACCTTAAATACCATCTTCAGCTAAAGACAAAAGATCATATGGGGGGGGGGGGGTGGGGGCGGGCAGTGGTGTAGAACTTCAAAGGGAAGGAAGGCAGTTGACATGGAATTGGAAAAGCCAGTGTGTGGTAAACAAATGCTTGCTGGGCCAAGCAGAGAGGGTTGGACACAGAGGAATTTTAACCAACAGACTTAGCTAGGTTCCTCCCTGTCTACATACCTAGTTCATACCTTAGTTATGTGATAGCTGCCTGCCTGGAATACATCCTCTATGTTCTAAAGGCAGTTAGGAGAAAGGTCAAAGGCTCTTCTTGAGTCTTCCTGGATTGCTTTCAGCTCAGAATAATCCATCCACTTGCTAAAGAGATAATTGAGCATGACAAAATTTTCTCCCCCACACAAGGAATAGCAAGAATACAATGGTGGCTGCTTTGTAGTGTGGGAGAGTGAAAGTCAGAAGGAAAAAAGGTAGTGAAGACCTTATTGTATGATGGAAAGCCATTTGAGGATTGAAAACAACTGAATGACCATTACAGGGATGAGGGAGATTGGATGAGGTAGAAGGAAGGTTGTGGCAGTGGTAAATCAAGAGTTGGGTTTCATGTTCAATTTGAGACACTGTTAGGCAAACAGTTGGAGATGCAAAGCCTAGAATGTTTGAACATTTGAGACCAAACTATAGGGAAAGACCCAAACTGGAGATAAAAATTTAGAAACCACCAGCACTTAAATGCTGTTTAAAGCCATTAGACTAGATAAGATTACCTAGAAAGTACAGATCTCTGGTTCCTCTGCCTTTTCTAAAACCAGCTTGAACATCTGGAAGTTCACGGTTCATGTATTGCTGAAGCCTGGCTTGGAGAATTTTGAGCATTACTTCACTAGCGTGTGAAATGAGTGCAATTGTGCAGTAGTTTGAGCATTCTTTGGCATTGCCTTTCTTTGGGATTGGAATGAAAACTGACCTTTTCCAGTCCTGTGGCCACTGCTGAGTTTTCCACATTTGCTGGCATATTGAGTACAGCACTTTCACAGCATCATCTTTCAGGATTTGAAACAGCTCAATAGGAATTCCATCACCTCCACTAGCTTTGTTCGTAGTGATGCTTTCTAAGGCCCACTTGACTTCACATTCCAGGATGTCTGGCTCTATGTGAGTGATCATACCATAGTGATTATCTAGGTCATGAAGATCTTTTTTGTACACTTCTTCTGTGTATTCTTGCCACCTCTTCTTAATATCTTCTGCTTCTGTTAGGTCCAGACCATTTCTGTCCTTTATCGAGCCCATCTTTGCATGAAATATTCCCTTGGTATCTCTAATTTTCTTAAAAGATCTCTAGTCTTTCCCATTCTGTTGTTTTCCTCTATTTCATTGCATTGATCACTGAGGAAGGCTTTCTTATCTCTCCTTGTTATTCTTTGGAAATCTGCATTCAGAGTTCTTCCAGATGTTCAAGCTGGTTTTAGAAAAGGCAGAGGAACCAGAGATCAAATTGCCAACATCTGCTGGATCATGGAAAAAGCAAGAGAGTTCCAGAAAAACATCTATTTCTGCTTTATTGACTATGCCAAAGCCTTTGACTGTGTGCATCACAAGAAACTGTGGAAAATTCTGGAAGAGATGGGAATACCAGACCACCTGACCTGCCTTTTGAGAAACCTGTATGCAGGTCAGGAAGCAACAGTTAGAACTGGACATGGAACAATAGACTAGTTCCAATAGGAAAAGAAGTACGTCAAGGCTGTATATTGTCACCCTGCTTATTTAACTTCTATGCAGAGTACATCATGAGAAATGCTGGGCTGGAAGAAACACAAGCTGGAATCAAGATTGCCAGGAGAAATATCAATAACTTCAGATATGCAGATGACACCACCATTATGGCAGAAAGTGAAGAGGAATTTAAAAGCCTCTTGATGTACATGAAAAAATAAAGGCTATTAAATATGTTTTTATTGTTAAGACACACACACACACACAAAAAAGCCTCTTAATGAAAGTGCAAGAGGAGAGTGAAAACGTTGGCTTAAAGCTCAACATTCAGAAAACTAAGATCATGGCACCTGGTCCCATCACTTCATGGCAAACAGATGGGGAAACAGTGGAAACAGTGTCAGACTTTATTTTTCTGGGCTCCAAAATCACTGCAGATGGTGACTGCAGCCATGAAATTAAAAGACGCTTACTCCTTGGAAGGAAAGTTATGACCAACCTAGATAGTATATTCAAAAGCAGAGACATTACTTTGCCAACAAAGGTCCATCTAGTCAAGGCTATGGTTTTCCCAGTAGTCATGTATGGATGTGAGAGTTGGACTCTGAAGAAAGCTGAGTGCTGAAGAATTGATGCTTTTGAACTGTGATGTTGGAGAAGACTCTTGAGAGTCCCTTGGACTGCAAGGAGATCCAACCAGTCCATTCTAAAGGAGATCTTCCTGAGTGTTCTTTGGAAGGAATGATGCTAAGGCTGAAACTCCAGTACTTGGCTACCTCATGCGAAGAGTTGACTCACTGGAAAAGACTGTGATGCTGGGAGGGATTGCGGGCAGGAGGAGAAGGGGATAACGGAGGATGAGATGGCTGGATGGCATCACCGACTCGATGGACGTGAGTTTGGGTGAACTCCGGGAGTTGGTGATGGACAAGGAGGCCTGGTGTGCTGCGATTCATGGGGTCACAAAGAGTTGGACAGGACTGAGCAACTGAACTGAACTGAGAGAGTACAGATAGAGAAATCCAGAAACTAAGGTCTGGGCTACTCCACCAATGAGAAATTAAGATTAGAAGCTTAACAAAGGAATTGGAAAAAATTTTTACAGCTAGTGTGTCAGGAGATAACCAGAAAACTGTACTGGCCTGGAAGCCAGATAAGGAACTTGTTTGAAGATAGATCCTGTTACTGGACCCATTTATTCTATGCATTGATTAAGAAAGTCTTGTTGTGACTTCATTTATTTAACATTTGTTAAGTTGGGCCCCAGGCCAGTTCAACAAAAGAGTACAAGGAAAGTTTCTTACTCTGTGGACCTGGAGGAATTTCACAGCAGGGTCACAAGGGGCCCTATGGGTAGGTTAAAGCAGGGTGCAGGCAGAGGGAGATTGCAGGATTGGGGCACGCCTTTATTAGGGTCCATGGGTGGAATGCCTGGAGGTTCCTGGGCTAAGGTCATATTTGTCAATTCAAAAAGAGTATGTATGGGGGGATTGTTAAGCTCTTCAGGGATCTTATCTACTGACACACTAGAGGAAGGCCCTAGGAGGTGGGAAGAGACTTGCTTACATGGGCTTCAGGGGCCATTGTTTCAGAAACTTATATTTGATTGTGACTCTGTAGGCTGTTATTCAGGAGGGACTACTGTTACCAAACCACTTTTGGGTTTGCTCTCCCACCATGTAGCAAAGCCAATTTACTGAAGTACGGCATTTATTGCAGGCAGTAAGCAAGTAATACAAGTGGCTCTTGCTCAGAAGACCCAAATTGCCAGATGATTTTCAGGGAAAGGCTTTTAAAAGCAACATTTGTGGTGAGGGTTGCAAGGGACATAACTTTCTTCTGGTGGTGAGATAACAGGGGTGGTGTTTCAGGAATCTTAACCATCAGCCTTCTGGTTCCAACTGTTATGCCCGCAGTCCAAGTCCCCATAGCTGAGAAAACAAGACAACGCAGAAAGGGAATTTATTGCTAGCTCGAGCCAGGGCCCAAGTCACATTCAGTGCAGTGGAGTGGAGCAAGGGCCCCGAGCCCTGAATTACAGCAGTATTTATAGGGTTAAGACAAAGACAGGGAGTTGGCAGGGGCGGATTGGTTGCAAGGGTTCCTTAGCATCTACTAATTGGCTAGATTTTCGCACACGCAGGCTTTCTTAGGGGGTTTTCATCCTCGTCCTGATAAGCTTGAACCAGGCTACAGGGAGTATACTGACTGGTCGAGTCCTGGCGCTGGCGGAGGATGATCTCAGCTCCTCCTTGGCAATAACTCAGCCCCTCTGTAAAGGAGACTTAGGCCTACCTTGGCCCCCTGAAGCCTGTCATGGCGCCTGTTTGGTCCTAACACAACCAGTCTGAGGTTTGTTGCGTGCCTGGGGTCAGCATGTAGCTACCATCCTCCACCTGGCTTGTCAGGGGAGGGGGGTCGGGTAGATCTATCCCTTGAGGAGGGACTGGGACTCTATTTTATTCACTAAACTATTGTTTCTTTTTGTTGTTGTTCTTTTGTAAATTAATTCATTTATTTTAATTGGAGGCTAATTACTTAACAATATTGTAGTGGTTTTTGCCATATATTGACATGAATCAGCCATGGGTGTACATGTGTCCCCCATCCTGAACCCCCCTCTTACCTCCTTCCCCATCCCATCCCTCTGGGTGTTTCTTGACTGCTTTCCCTTTGTTTCTGCTTGAGTCTGATCTTTAGAACTCTGGGGAGGTCCAGGAGACTAAAGTCTTTTTCAACAAACAAGAAACCAAGAACACAGAGGGGTTTTTACCTGGGAGGGTTCCACACGGTCCTACTTGGTTTCAGTTCCCCCTTTTCTTTGATACTCCTCAGTCCTGAGGGGGCCGGGTGATAGGACTAGAAAGGGAATAAAGTTTTAGGAAAGAGGTTAATCATAAACTCTGGAGGGGGGCTTGCTTTTAGAGGGACTCGGTTTCAGTTCAAGGCCCCTGCATGCCGCGTGGTTATATTTAATGGATGCTGACATGGCAGCCCACTCCAGTGTTCTTGCCTGGAGAATCCCAGGGATGGGGGAGCCTGGTGGGCTGCCGTCTATGGGGTCGCACAGAGTTGGATACGACTGAAGTGACTTAGCAGCAGTAGCAGTAGCAGCAGAGGCAGCAACAACATGCAGTAGTTTAGCTAAACTCTTGACCAGTATTATGTGTAAGTCACTGAACTCAGCAGAGAGGAACTAGTGACGTCAGTTCAGCTCAGTTCAGTGGCTCAGTCGTGTCCGACTCTTTGAGAGCCCATGAATGGCAGCACGCCAAGCCTCCCTGTCCATGCCCAACTCCTGGAGTTCACCCAAACTCAAGTCCATGAAGTCGGTGATGCCATCCAACCATCTCATCCTCTGTCGTCCCCTTCTCCTCCTGCCCCCAATCCCTCCCAGCATCAGAGTCTTTTCCAATGAGTCAGCTCTTCGCATGAGGTGGCCAAAGTACTGGAGTTTCAGCTTTAGCGTCATTCCTTCCAAAGAAATCCCAGGGTTGATCTCCTTCAGAATGGACTGGTTGGATCTCCTTGCAGTCCAAGGGACTCTCAAGAGTCTTCTCCAACACCACACTTCAAAAGCATCAATTCTTCGGTGCTCAGCTTTCTTCACAGTCCAACTCTCACATCCATACATGACTACTCAAAAAACCATAACCTTGACTAGACAGACCTTTGTTGGCAAAGTAATGTCTCTGCTTTTGAATATGCTATCTAGGTTGGTCATAACTTTCCTTCCAAGGAGTAAGCGTCTTTTAATTTCATGGCTGCAATCACCATCTGCAGTGATTTTGGACCTCAAAAAAATAAAATCTGACACTGTTTCCACTGTTTCCCCATCTATTTCCCATGAAGTGATGGGACCAGATGCCATGATCTTCGTTTTCTGAATGTTGAGCTTTAAGCCAACATTTTCAGTCTCCTCTTTCACTTTCATCAAGAGGCTTTTTAGTTCCTCTTCACTTTCTGCCATAAGGGTGGTGTCATCTGCATATCTGAGGTTATTGATATTTCTCCTTGCAATCTTGATTCCACCTTGTGCGTCTTCCAGCCCAGGGTTTCTCATGATGTAGTCTGCATAGAAGTTAAATAAGCAGGGTGACAATATACAGCCTTGACGTACTCCTTTTCCTATTTGGAACCAGTCTGTTTTTCCATGTCCAATTCTAACTGTTGCTTCCTGACCTGCATACAGATTTCTCAAGAGGCAGGTTAGGTGGTCTGGTATTTCCATCTCTTTCAGAATTTTCCACAGTTGATTATGATCCACACAGTCAAAGGCTTTGGCATAGTCAATAAAGCAGAAATAGATGTTTTTCTGGAACTCTCTTGCTTTTTCCATGATGCAGTGGATGTTGGCAATTTGATCTCTGGCTCCTCTGCCTTTTCAGAACCCTCTAAATATTTTATTGACAAAATTTAGACTCATATCATGCATTTCTTCTTTTACTTCACTGTTTGTTCAGATAGCACAGAGAGTTATGTTAGATATTTTTTCTTCTATTGTAGCTGACTCTATTTCCAGATCAATCAAAATGTCCCCATTAAGTTATAAGTTAAGCCACAAATAATTGCCATGAGCCATTGATTTCATGTTTTTAGAATCCTCTGCATTAAAGACTATCAAGTGCTTTGAAAAAGTATTCAGTGAAATACCAATTATCTGGAATTCCAGTAGCATATATCCC
Organism: Budorcas taxicolor; assembly: GCF_023091745.1. Classification (NCBI taxonomy): domain Eukaryota; kingdom Metazoa; phylum Chordata; class Mammalia; order Artiodactyla; family Bovidae; genus Budorcas; species Budorcas taxicolor. The sequence goes on from NC_068935.1 coordinate 5,267,927, forward strand.
TTTGTAAATTGCTAGAATTATACCTGTTTTGTTTTGGGGTTGTTATTGTTGTTTTTTTTTGTTTTGTTTTGTTTTTGTTTGGTTGTCAAGAGAGTAGCGTTCTGAAGTTCATTATTATGTGGAGCACCAGCCATGTGCTAGGCATTTCATTAGGCACAGTAACTAGACTCTTATCTGCCTTCCTAAACAGTATTCCAACTCTAATTTAATCTTATCCATATGATCTTGGCCTCTCAGTTCCCGTGAAGTGCTTTAGAATTTTTTGTCCTGATGATGCAGTATTATATCTGTCCATCCTAACATAGGTCTGAAACTATTTCATATCTTGTTTTAAAAATATCACATTGGGTTCCTGAGGCCCAGATGATTGCCGTCTTGTGTGTGAATATATGTGGGAATGTGTGGATATAGGATTATATCTTTCTCACCTTTCTCTTTCCTTCAGTCTCTCTACGTGCATGTGTTTCTCACAGAAATACTCATGCACAGACAGGCTCCCAGATGCACACAGAAGATGTCCTGCATTGTTGAAGGACACCATATTGAAGCAAAAGTGCCCCTTTCCTGCCGCTGCACGTGCACACATCACACCTATGGCCCCAGGCCTTTGGTGTCGTCAGGGCAATATGGTCAGTCAGGGTGCACACCCACATCTTAGAGAAGTTCCCTGGCCTCCAGGGCTGCATTTCTGATGGTCCTCCTCACCTTCTGCTCTCTGTGAATTCAGGGATGGTCTGTTGGGCTTCCCTGGCGTCTCTTTAGAACAGACTTTACTCTCGGTCATCAGTCTATAGCCTAAATTATTGCTCTTTATTTCTGTAAGTGTTATTTGACTATTATTTTTGTTTCAGTTCCTCAGCAATCCAAATCAGTACAGAATAAGAATATCAAGGCTGGAGACCACTGACTGTCATGGAGATGAAATACACTCAAAACATGCTCTTCTTTCTTGATAGAAAACTCGGCCTAGACAGGAGTGGTACTTTTAATAATCTCAGTCTGCCAACAGCATGCAGAATGACAAAGAAATGGTGGGGACTGAAAAGTATCAGTTAAATGGTTAAAAAAAAAAATCAAATATTTCCTATGTGCGAGGCACTATGCTGGGCCTTTCCAGTAGAGAGCTTATGAGACAGACAAGGTCCCTGTTTTCATGTGCTTAAATTTTAGTTGGGACGGATTGGGGATTCAGTACTACATAGCATTAAGTGCTACTGGAGGGAAATGTAGCAGTTACATGATCATGGCCGGGGTACTACTTTATGTGGGAGGGTAGAAAGGGCCTTTTTTTCAAGGTGACATTTGAACCAAGACAAAAATCTTGGTTAAAGCATTTGGGGTTGGGAGAAGAACTTGTCCCAAATTATGAAAATGGAAATGAGTTTAGTATGTTCAAGGAGTAGAAAGGCGGTTGATTTGGTTGCTGTGTGGTTCACAAAGGGGAGATTAATATAAGATGAAAACTGAGAAACAATCATGAAACAGATCATGTTGGTCTTGTTCACCAGGATAAGTGTTGGAACATATTATTATTGCTATTAGGTTGAGTTTAATAGCCAGTTCTCCAAATGAGTTACTGTCTAGGATGAGTCCTAGGTCAGTGCTAGAGATCTCATGGAGAATAAGTCATAGTGTGTGCGTGCCTGTGTGCTAAGTCACTTCAGTCATGTCTGACTCTTTGCAACCCCATGAACTGTAACCTGCCAGGCTCCTCTGTCCATGGAATTCTCCAGGCAAGAATACTGGAGTAGGTTGCCATTTCCTACTCCAGGGGATCTTCCCAACCCAGGGATTGAACCCACGCCTCTTACATATCCTGCACTGGCAGCTGGGTACTCTACAACTAGCACCACCTGGGAAGCCCAGAAGTCATAGTTTTTGCTCCCAAAGGGGTCTACAGTATATGTACTGTATTCTTTTGATTAAAAAAATAAGATTCTTTTGATTCATGCTCACAACTTTGGAAGAACCAGTATTGACTATTTTCTTTTTTGTTTTATACAAATTAATTGGTCTGATAAGCACTTATTTTGATGACGGGCTTGAAATTGCAAGTTTCATCCACTCCAAGTTTACCCTGTATTATCTTTATGTGCAATGCCTTATAATTAGTGCAATGACTGTCATCATCCTTACTGGAACACTGTCAGGACATCTGGCACCGTATTTAATGTAAAGCAGCTATGCCGTCTACCTCCATACAAATGATTCATCGGTGGTTGGCTATGTTGTAGCTTCTCTGCTTATGTAATTCTCTGCTATAATTTAATTTGTTGAGAGAGAGAAAATGCAAATATTTAGGAAAAAAAAAACAGCATATCAAGCCTTTATCCTGGTAAAGTATGTGACATCTTAATCTGTGTTGTTTCACTAAAGTATCAAACCAAATGATATTGTAACTATAGTTTTTACTTTTTTACTCTTGGTAGGAATTTTTTTGATTCATGCACACTTTTAATTGCCAAATCTATTTTGGCTTTACCTTTAAAGAAAAATCACTGCACTTTGCTGTATTAGTCAAAAATGACAGGCTAATTCTTTGACTCAAAACAGTGTACATGAAATGTGATTTTTGTTGCTTTTCTGAAATATAGCACAGCTTGTTTTTTGAAACCTCCTTTGCTGTGGTTAAGATTCCCATGGAATAGAACAAATTGCTTATTTTGAGGTTGTAAAATATAGCTAATCTACAAGAATAAGCTTGCTAATATCTGCTATCAAACCAAGAAATGATGTGTTGCGCCGGAAACATGCACGTATAAAAGAAATTATTATCTTACACAGGATGCTGCCTCTGGGACTGTGCATAGAGTTGATTTGTAATATAAATTAACTCTCCAACTATTGATTGTTCCATCTGACTTGGACACATTAAAGCTGTGCAAAGAGGTTCAGAGTTATCAATATTATGTATGCTGTGTATGAAATGTAATGGGGTGCGTCAGCTGGATCTGAGTGAGATATTGCAGGAAATGTTACTCAGTATTACCATCTGTCACCTATTCTTTTTGTATAATATTTTAATCCGTTAAAATGTTTCTTTTTCTTTCTTTTAAAAAATTAACCTACTTTGGTTATAGCAAAAACCCTAAGAGGTAGTCTCTGACCACTGACCTTTCCAGTGTCCTTGTTTTTTTTTTTTTTTTTCTCTTTCTCTTAACTGTTTTTTTGTCTTGGTGGCCTCATTAAGATGAAGAATGACAATCCCTAGAAATAGAACATCCCGGGCTCCCAGGTGCACTGCTAACAAGTAGTAAGTCCCATTACCTTCTTAACGCCTCAGACAAGAACTAAATTTGGCCATGAGATAGTTTCTGAAACTGCTTGTTCTCAGGAGCTGTGATGGAATGAACTTAGGGCTTGCTTTCACTAAGTGAAATGGAAAACTCATGTCACAGTGTGTCAGTTCCTGCTTAGTGAATAAGATATTCCCTGGGGTATAAATTAGGTACTTTACATAAATAACTCTGTGAGGGCACCTGGACCCCATTGATTTCCTTGTGACCTTAGTGTGTGAAAGAGTATCCCTGTGACTTAAAAGACTTGCTGTACAGCCAAACTGTCCAACTTTGCCCCCTACCACCCCCTACCCCTGCGAACAGTATACTCACCTAGGAGGGTCTGGTCAAAGGGGTCTCCTCCCTCTAATAAGAAAGGCAGCTGTTTGTACTCCCTTGCCTTGCTACTCTCAAGCCACTAAATGAAAGGAACTTGCAAGCTGTTTGGAGCCATTTACCAAATGAGCCACTGTGGCCTGAAAAAGTAAATAGTGTTAAGTCTGGCAATTTACCATAATCAAGAGTTCCAGTAGAAGATATGCAAGTTCTGATTTCTAGCCAATTTTCAGTGTAGCTCATGGCGGCTCCCTGGGTTATTTTGAGTCACCTACTCTTCTAGTCCTCCCTTCGTTATTAATTTGTAAAATGAAACAAATTACTGACCTTTGAATTGTGCTATTATACATGCTTGAGTAATTTCATTTCATTTACAAATAACTTCATTTTATTTATTTATTATTTACAGTCTACTTTCTTCCAAAACAATGTACACTGGCTTTTTGAAAACTCTAATTCCAATCAAGTATTTTTTCAAGGCCTATCCTGAAGAAGACTTACGTCATCCAACAGTATTTCACATTTCCTGGGTTATTGTGATATGTTGATTATTATAGCATTTCTCTGGTCACCTAAAATGATTGAATTAACAAAATATCATGCCCAGGGCTTAATATCATATCTTTTGAAGTGGTTTGGTCTGTTGGGAAAGAATATTAAACTTAGGTTAGAGTTATGTGCCTAGTTCTTCCAATTATGTGACCTTGGGAAAGTTAGTTGCCATTTCTTGGTTCAATTTGCTCACATTTAAAAGTAGTGGTTTTTTCTTATCTTCCCAAACCTAAAGGGTTAGAATAATCAGTTCAGTAAATATCAATAACAGATAAAAGTGTTTAAGTTCCATGTTTCTCCCATCGTTAACATCAGGTAGAGTAACCTTCAGCTGAATTGAAATGATCAAGCACCCCCGTGGACTTAGGCATTGTTCAGACAAACCAAATTGGGGAGAGAGATGGCAAGGCAGAGTCCCAATACTAAAAAGTCTACACTATGGTGGCAGGGGGAGGGTGCGGACCAAGGACACAACAAGCGTGATAAATTCCTGATGGAATCAGTGGCACAAGAAAGATATACAAAAGTGTTGTAACTGGCAAGAAGTGGAACAGTGACCTCTGATGGGGAGTAGGTGAAAAATGATGATAAAACAAGATATATATGGAAAATTCCTTCAAAAACTCTTGGTAGATACTAAGACACAATCGTGCCGTCATTGTCATTTATTTGCTTTTGCAAACATTTATGTAACATTTGCTCTATGCCAGACACTGTCCTAAATGTTTTACAATTCAGTTCAGCTCTGTTCAGTCGCTCAGTCATGTCCGACTCTGTGCGACCCCATTAATCACAGCATGCCAGGCCTCCCTGTCCATCACCAACTCCCGGAGTTCACTCAAACTCATGTCTGTCGAGTCATTGATGCCATCCAGCCATCTCATCCTCTGTCGTCCCCTTCTCCTCCTGCCCCCAATCCCTCCCAGCATCAGAGTCTTTTCCAATGAGCCAACTCTTCTCATGAGGTGGCCAAAGTACTGGAGCTTCAGCTTTAGCATCATTCCTTCCAAAGAAATCCCAGGGCTGATGTCCTTCAGAATGGACTGGTTGGATCTCCTTGCAGTCCAAGAGACTCTCAGGAGTCTTCTCCAACACCACAGTTCAAAAGCATCAATTCTTCAGCGTTCAGCCTTCTTCATGGTCCAACTCTCACATCCATACATGACCATAGGAAAAACCATAGCCTTGACTAGATGGACCTTAGTCGGCAAAGTAATGTCTCTGCTTTTGAATATCCTATCTAGGTTGGTCATAACTTTTCTTCCAAGGAGTGAGCGTCTTTTAATTTCATGGCTGCAGTCACCATCTGCAGTGATTTTGGAGCCCAAATAAATAAAGTCTGACACTGTTTCTACTGTTTCCCCATCTATTTCCCATGAAGTGATGGGACCGGATGCCATGATCTTCATTTTCTGAATGTTGAGCTTTAAGCCAACTTTTTCACTCTCCTCTTTCACTTTCATCAAGAGGCTTTTTAGTTCCTCTTCACTTTCTGCCATAAGGGTGGTGTCATCTGCATATCTGAAGTTATTGATATTTCTCCCGGCAATCTTGATTCCTGCTTGTGCTTCTTCCAGCCCAGCGTTTCTCATGATGTACACTTCATATAAGTTAAATAAGCAGGGTGACAATATATAGCCTTGACGTACTCCTTTTCCTATTGGAACTAGTCTGTTGTTCCATGTCCAGTTCTAACTGTTGCTTCATGACCTGCATACAGGTTTCTCAAGAGGCCGGTCAGGTGGTCTGGTATTCCCATCTCTTTCAGAATTTTCCACAGTTTATTTTGATGCACACAGTCAAAGACTTTGGCATAGTCAATAAAGCAGAAGTAGATGTTTTTCTGGAACTCTCTTTCTTTTTCCATAATCCAGCAGATGTTGGCAATTTGATCTCTGGTTCCTCTGCCTTTTCTAAGGCCTTTTCTAACCAGCTTGAACATCAGGAAGTTCATGGTTCATGTATTGCTGAAGCCTGGCTTCGAAAATTTTGAGCATTACTTTACTAGCATGTGAGATGAATGCAATTGTGTGGTAGTTTGCGCATTCTTTGGCATTGCCGTGATAACTCATTTAATCCTGACAATTACCACAGTGAAGTAGATGCCATTAACTTCATTTTACATTATGATAAAATTGGTACAGAGGGGCTAAGTTTCCTTAGGTTATATAGCTACTATCTAGCTGGCAGAGCTAATGTTGAACCCGAGTGAAATTCTCTAGAAGCGGCACCCTTAACTAGGTTTGCTATAATGCGTCCTCATCAACTTCTTGACCCAGAAGTTGACACCTTTGCTTGAATCCAGTGCTAGAATCTACCCTTTTATGACATCCTGACATGTGGCCATTTTGATTTCTATTTGAGGCCCTAGAGAAATGACAAGGTGCTAAATAAGTACCTCTTGAAACAGCTAGCTACATTTCTGAAAAGCTGTGAATACTAGAGGGTTCTGAATTTGAGCCAAACTGTGCTTTTCCTATAACCTCCAGTCACTGATCCTGTATCTGCATTCTGATACCACACAGATTAATTCTACACCTCCGTCCACATGATGACTGTATAGGAAAGTATACGAAAAATTCCTGATGCCTCCTGCTTGAATTATGCATAGTCTTTTCCATTTATGGGGCAACTAAATCTGAAAAATAAAGTTGTATTTGGGAGTAATTAGCAGATTCCATTATTTAATTGAGCACTTATTTATGGAGTTCCTACTGTGTGCAAAATATTCCACTAGGTGCTACCACTTGGGGAGACAATGAATAGCAAGGTAATTTCTCTCCACTGAGCTATTCAGTTCCTACAGATGTTGTAATTATTATATAAGATACAAACTGAAGAACAGACCTGTTGTTTGCAGTATTGCTAAATGCACTTGTATGCATGCTTTAATTATCCTGCTGGGTTACACACCTATGGTCAGAGAATGCTAATACAGTTTTGTATTCCCCACAGCTCCCAGCACCAAGCCTTGTGTGCAGCAAACGAACAATAAATATTTTTGAATGAATGAATGAGTGAGTGAATGAATGCGAGAAATACAGTATTTATTAATACTGTGCTTTGGATCATTGTTCTCATGAATTTCACATGGGATAATCCCAAGAAGGAAGACAGTTTTACTTTGCCATTTGGGTTCCTTTAAAATTTTTATTTTGCCATGTTAAATAATAGCACTAAAGAAACAAATTTCCCCAGGAGAAATGTCTGTGTGAAATGTTTGAAAGACTGCAAGGGGATTCAATGGCCAAAAGTATAGAACTTTAATAGTATTGATCAGTGCTCAGTGCTCTTTGAAAAGATTCACTGTTATCATCTGAGATGCTCCCTGCCACCATGTAAGCCCAGTAGAGGCATTTTCTAGGTTACTGTTTTGATGTGCTCCTTTAGTGCATATTGTACTGGCTAATGCTGTTATCACAGTGGAAAATTCCATAAAAACTTGAAATCTGTACTCTGACCATTCAATTGGCATTCGTATAGTGCATCAGACAGTCAAACTGTCAAGTTCAGATCCAATTTTAACCCCAGTACATTATTGTTTGCTCCGTTTTCTGAGGATGATAGGCTGTGAATGGATATATTTGTTGCTGTTGAGTTGCCCAGTCATATCCAACTCTTTGCAACACCATGGACTGCAGCACAGCAGGCCTCCCTGTCCCTCACCATCTCCTGGAGTTTGCCCAAGTTCTTTGCATTGGTGATGGCATCCAGCCATCTCATTCTCTGACACCCTCTTCCCCTCCTGCCCTTAATCTTTCCCACCATCAGGGACTTTTCCAGTGAGTGTTCTGTTCACATCAGATGACCAAAACACTGGAGCTTCAGCTTCAACATCAGTCCTTCTAATGAATATTCAGGGTTGATTTCTCTTAAGATTGACTGGTTTGATCTCCTTGCTTTCCAAGGGACTCTCAGGAGTCTTCTCCAGCACCACAGTTGGAAGGCATCAATTTTTTGGCATTCTGCCTTCTTTACGGATATATGGATATATACATTTTTTTTTTCCATTCTATAGCCTGTGAAAAGTTGTATGAATGGCAGGGTACTGTAATACAGTGATACATGTCCATGATAAAACCTTCAAGTGCCTATTTGCAAACAAATATTATTATCCTTTCTGCTGTCTCACTTGGCATAACCTTAACATCATGCCTTTATTAGTGTTACCTTACTGATAATTAACTGATAGAGAAACTTAATGTAAGCCAGAAAGAAAAACACCAATACAGTATACTAACGCATATATATGGAATTTAGAAAGATGGTAATGATAACCCTGTATGCGAGACAGCAAAAGAGACACAGATGTATAGAACAGTCTTTTGGACTCTGTGGGAGAGGGCGAGGGTGGGATGATTTAGGAGAATGGCATTGAGACATGTATAATATCATATAAGAAACGAATCGCCAGTCTAGGTTCGATGCATGATACTGGATGCTTGGGGCTGGTGCACTGGGATGACCCAGAGAGATGATATGGGGAGGGAGGTGGGAGGGGGGTTCAGGATGGGGAGCACGTGTATACCCGTGGCAGATTCCTGTTGATGTATGGCAAAACCAATACAATATTGTAAAGTAAAAATAATAATAATAATAATAAAATTTGAAAAAAGAAAAAAATCATTTTAAGAATATGTCAATATTTCATATTATAGGACCTCTGCAGAATGACTCCAGGACCACACCTAAAATATAATGGGATGTGAGAGGTTCTTTCATTACTGTTAGAGATTCTGATAGTACTAGGCCTGTAATTAATTAACATTTTCATTAATGATCTGTAAGGAGTACCAGTAAGCAACACTTTAATTAAGTTCATGGGTAATAAATTAGTAAGTGCAGAAAATACCAATGAAGACAGGAAAATAATTCAAATAGACCAGAGAATTTACAAGATATAGTAGTGTAATGGAAATTCCATTGGCCACATGTGACTCCCTACTCCAGCAAATAAGTGGAAATACTCACTGCATTCATGGGATATACAAAATAAGTAAATGAACAAAATAACTAAATATTGTCAAAAAGGAAGCAACAGCTATTGTTTATAAATGGGACTCTGAATATGTTTCTACATATGGGTATTTTAGTTTTGTGCATTTTCCGTTCGGTTCAGTGGCTCAGTCATGTCCCACTCTTTGTGACCCCATGGACTGCAACACGCCAGGCTTCCCTGTCTGTCACCAGCTCCTGGAGCTGGCTCAAACTTATGTCCATCAAGTCGGTGATACCATCCAACCGTCTCGTCCTCTGTCTCCCCCTTCTCCTCCCGCCTTCAATCTTTCCCAGCATCAGGGTCTTTGCCAATCAGTCAGTTCTTCACATCATGTGGCCAAAGTATTGGAGTTTCCGCTTTTCAGCATCAGTCCTCCCAATGAATATTCAGGACTGATTTCCTGAATATTTGTGTATTTTAGAAGCAATCAAAATAGTTATATCACTTGAATGACAGAACTTGTTAAAAAGCTGACATTTACTGAATGTAAAGTATTAGCCAGTCCCTGTGTTTAGGCACTTTAAATACTTGATTTGTTTTCTTCAGCTTGCCACATTTTGGCTGCACCTCGTGGCTTGTGGGATCTTAGTTCTTTGACCAGGGATCAAACCCATACCCCGTGCCGTGGCTTAACCACTGAACCACCAGAGAAGTCCCCAGCTTGCCACATTTTATAGGCTCAGAGACATTATGAACATTCCCAGGATCTCATATCCATGTAATAGTAGAGCTGGGTTTGAACTCAGATCTTTCTATGCTGTTTCCAATAATGATATGAAAGTTTGAATTTGTGTGTGTGCGTGTGTGTGTATGTATGTATGTATGTATGTAAAATAGGTTTGGAAACATTTACCATCAGCTAAATGCCTTACCATTCAGTGATGCTCAGGTATTTGCCATTAAGCTTATGTTCAAAGCAGAATTTTTACACTTAAAATGGCCCCAGAAGTCTGTTTGACTAATTAGGCCACCTGGGGGCAAGGATAATAGTTATTTTAGGTTTCCACTGAGTCAGTGCCCTGTTTCACATGTAATTTAACATTGGTCATTTTAATGAATACTTGGGCCTTAGGAAACTTCTCCACTGTGTCAATAATTCCACATATTTACTCTTGGCCTTGACATCATTACCAGCAAGTAGTAGAAATGGTCATCATGAGTTTCCTTCTAATGACTTGAAACTTTCACAGCAAATAAAACTGCTGATCACTGTGAATGTGTGTGTTTAGAGAGAGAATCCGGAAACAATTTTGATTTCTCTATGTCTAAACTAAATGAACACACATCTTTGAGTTCATTAGCTCATCAGAAACACATTTGTAAGAACCAGGAAGACTCTGGATAATTAGAACCCATTTTGACTACAAGAAATATAACTGAAAGCTGTGTGTTTTGCTGGTAAATGCTAAGTAAGATTATTTCCATATATAAATGGCAATATTTTTCTTCCATCATCTTTTCAGCCCAGGTTTGTAAAAGGTTTTTTTTTTTTTAAATAATTTGAGGATAGGGGTTGTCTTTTCTTCATCTTTAGTCCTAAAACTATATGTGGTCGGGAAGTTGGAGGCAAAGGCAGGCCCTCCCTTGCTAATCCACTACAGTGAGTGCCTTTCATAATTAAGCCAGACACCTGTTCATTAACCACAAAATTCTAGCATCATCTCATTTTCTACTTCTGAGAGGTGGAATACTCCAAATGAGTTTCCTTCTCCAAACATAGCCAGGATAACAATCTACATTTCTAGCTTTTCTAGATCAGCATTCTTCCAACTATCAGAAATGGCCTCGGAATCCTCAATGCAGCATTACGTGCAGTCTTTACCGGTCGCTATGAGTTGTCATGTAAGCTGAAACATACATTGTTACCCCCTCCAGAGTTCACCACGGAATGTCTTCTCATGAATGGGGAAAATCTGTAGCCATGACTCAGTGTGACATTAAGTAGTTTGGACATAAATGCCTTAATTGGCGTATGGTAAATAGCATTTATATGAGAATTGTGCCTGAAATATATACAGTTGAACTCTGTTCACTCCATAGAAGAAGAGCAATTTAGATGGGGCTAGATGTCTGAGGTGTTGAAGTTGAAGATATCTAAATGGCATAATCTATAACTGACCATTTACTATTTCTGCTGGTCAACATTGGATATCTTATTATGTGATTAATTTAAGACTTTCTAGGGAAAAATGCTACAAGTAAAGGACATGTGGAATATTAGAGTACCGAATTAGCAGATATGGATTCAAATCCTGATCCTGGAAAAAATAAAGGAAGAAACAGTTGTGCATTTCTTTAAAAATCAGTTTATCTCTCTGGTTATGAGTTTCTTCATCTGTACAAATGAGGAAGATGAATTATATGATCTATAAACTACTCAGAAGACCTGTACAAAAAGATCTTCACAACCAAGTTAATCACGATGGTATGATCACTCACCTAGAGCCAGACATCCTGGAATGTAAAGTCAACTGGGCCTTAGAAAGCATCACTACGAACAAAGCTAGTGGAGGTGATGGAATTCCAGTTGAGCTATTTCAAATCCTGAAAGATGATGCTGTGAAACTGCTGTACTCAATATGCCAGCAAATTTGGAAAACTCAGCAGTGGCCACAAGACTGGAAAAGGTCAGTTTTCATTCCAATCCCAAAGAAAGGCAATGCCAAAGAATGCTTAAACTACCCGACAATTGTACTCCTGTCACATGCTAGTGAAGTAATGCTCAAAATTCTCCAAGCCAGGCTTCAGCAATACGTGAACTGTGAACTTCCAGATGTTTAAGCTGGTTTTAGAAAAGGCAGAGGAACCAGAGATCAAATTGCCAACATCCGCTGGATCATGGAAAAAGCAAGAGAGTTCCAGAAAAACATCTACTTCTGCTTTATTGACTATGCCAAAGCCTTTGACTGTGTGCATCACAATAAACTGTGGAAAATTCTTCAATAGATGGAATACCAGACCACCTGACCTGCCTCTTGAGAAACCTATATGCAGGTCAGGAAGCAACAGTTAGAACTGGACATGGAACAACAGACTGGTTCCAGATAGGAAAAGGAGTACGTCAAGGCTGTATATTGTCACCCTGGTTATTTAACTTATATGCAGAGTACATCATGAGAAACGCTGGACTGGAAGACGCACAAGCTGGAATCTAGATTGCGAGGAGAAATATCAATAACCTCAGATACGCAGACAACACCACCCTTATGGCAGAAAGTGAAAAGGAACTGAAAAGCCTCTTGATGAAAGGGAAAGAGGAGAGTGAAAAAGTTGGCTTAAAGCTCAACATTCAGAAAACGAAGGTCATGGGATCTGGTCCCATCACTTCATGGGAAATAGATGGGGAAACAGTGGAAACAGTGTCAGACTTTATTTTTTGGGGCTCCAAAATCACTGCAGATGGTGATTACAGCTATGAAATTAAAAGACACTTACTCCTTGCATGCTGAGAAAGATTGAGGGCAGAAGGAGAAGAGGGCATGAGAGGATCAGATGGCTGGATGGCATCACTGATGCAATGGACATGAACTTGGGCAAACTTCAGGAGATGGTGAGGGACAGGGAGGCCTGGGTACTTCAGTCCATGGGGTCGCAAAGAGTTGGACATGACTGGGCAACTGAACAACAACAAGAACAATTAGTACTTTTGTTGCAGTTAATGAATAAATATTGACCTATTGTTTTAACTAAAGTCCATAGTTTACATTAGGATTCATTCTTTGTGTTGCAGAGTCTATGATTTCTGAAAAGTGTAGAGTAACTTATATCTGCCATCACTCTATAATACAGAATGCTTTCACTGCCCTAAACATTCCCTGAGCTCCCCCAATGTATCCCTCCTTCCTTCCCTTCCTCCCCCTGAACCTTTAGCAACCAATGGTCTTTTATTGTCTCCGTAGTTTTGCCTTTCTCAGAATGTCATACACTCGGCATCATGCAGCATGTAGCCTCTTCACATTGGCCTCTTACACTTAGTAATATGCAATTAAGGTTTGTCCACGGCTTTTCAAGGTTTGATAGCTCATTCTTCATATTGCTGAATAATATTCCATTCTCTAAATGCTTGAAAATAGCCACAGTTTATGAAAATAGCTCCAAGGCATGTCCTTATTCAGCTTTGCCCCAGCACAGGTTGCAGTTTATCGGTGTCAACCTAATCTATTCTCATCACCATAGAATCTCAGCCACTGAGATAAGAAATTCATGTGCAGCACTGATTTGCTGAACAAAACAGCATGTGTAAGCGGAAGATGTAATACAGGTTTTCAGGCATCTGCAGCTCACAGCTGTGTTCTGTAGCTGAAACAATGCAGTTCACCTCTCTGTATTTTGGTTTCCTGATGTACAAAGTCAGGTACAAGATGAACTCTAAAGGTCCTTTAAATTCTGAGATGTGATTATCTGGTCTCATCCTCTAGTTTTAAAGGTGAGAAAACAAAGCACAATTAGCTAACATCAATGATATAATACAGCACATTATGGGCACCACTTGGGCTAGAAATTCAGTCTCTACAGTTGGTCTACCACTGTTTTTTCCAACCATTTCCCCCTGTGCTTTCTGATTTTTCATGTAGGAACCTATCTTTCTTTCTTAACAGTCACTGAGTATGGAAATTGGTGTTAAAATGAAGAAATAGAGACTGAAAGGAACTGAATCTTTTCTCTTCATTTGAGCTTTGACTGCGTTGAAAATATCCATCCAGGCTTCTGTTTCTAAAGCATGTAATTCTATAATGGAGGTGAAGTGGGGCTTCCCAGGTAGCTCAGTCAGAGAAGGCAATGGCACCCCACTCCAGTACTCTTGCCTGGAGAATCCCATGGATGGAGGAGCCTGGTGGGCTGCAGTCCATGGGGTCGTGAAGAGTTGGACACGACTGAGCAACTTCCCTTTCCCTTTTAACTTTCATGCATTGGAGAAGGAAATGGCAACCCACTCCAGTGTTCTTGCCTGGAGAATCCCAGGGACAGGGGAGCCTGGGGGCTGCCATCTATGGGGTCGCACAGAGTCGGACACGACTGAAGCGACTTAGCAGCAGCAGCAGGTGGCTCAGTGGTAAAGAATCTGCTTGTCATGCAGGAGACACAGAGATACAGGATCTGATCCCTGGGTTGGGAAGATCCTGTGGAGAAGGAAATGGCAACCCATTCCAGTATTCTTACCTGGAGAATTCTGTGGACACAGGAGCCTGATGAGCTACACAGTCCATAGTGTCACAAAGAGCCGGACACGACTGAAGCACTCGAACATGGCACGGCTGGAGGTGAATACTTTTTAACATTTTCACCACTGATGGGTTGTTCTCCTTTATCACAGCACATATAAAAGGATAGTGAATATTTATTTATATCCATAATATTACTGAACAATGTAACTGGGGAAAATAAGTGAAAGAATTTGCTTCCCGGGATGGCTTTTCACTGTTCCCTGTCAGACTGGGACACTTGTAACCTTGTGATGCTATAACCACCTGTGATCAAGTTCGTTATCAGGAAGACAGATAAATGAGTTAATCTTTCCGCTGACTTGGTTGAAGTTCAAGCGGGTACCAAATTTGCCCATTTTCTACATCATAAATACATCATAAATACATTGAAAGGGAGGTAGAAGTAGATATATTGATAAGGATTTTTTTTTCTCCCTCCTTTTCTTATGTTTTAAAATCCTGCAGGTTTCTTTTTCCTTAATCATCACCAGCTTTCTAAGTCTCAGTCATTTTTAGTGTTTAGTTTCTTCAAACTGAGGAGTAAACAGCTCTATACCAGATTAGAATTATGAAGTTTCAGTGAATATTTTGAGTAATTAGTACCTATAATTAAAAGGAGTATGTCAAGGCTGTATATTGTCACCCTGCTTATTTAATTTATATGGAGAGTACATCATGTGAAATGCTGGGCTGGATGAAGCCCAAGCTGGAATCAAGATTGCCAGGAGAAATATCAATAACCTCAGATATGCAAATGATACCACTCTAATGGCACAAAGCAAAGAGGAACTAAAGAGCCTCTTGATGAAAGTGAAAGAGGAGAGTGAAAAAGCTGACTTAAAACTCAGTATTCAAAAAATGAAGATCATGGCATCTGGTCCCATCACTTAATGGCAAATAGATGGGGAAACAATGGAAACAGTAAGACACTTTATCTACTTGGGCTCCAAAATCACTGCAGATGGTGACTGCAGCCATGAAATCAAAAGACGCTTACTCCTTGGAAGAAAAGCTATGACAAACTTAGACAACGTATTAAAAAGCAGAGACATTTCTTTGCCAACAAACGTCCATCTAGTCAAAGCTATGGTTTTTCCAGTAGTCATGTATGGGTGTGAGAGTTGGACCATAAAGGAGGCTGAGCACTGAAGAATTGATGCTTTTGAACTGTGATGTTGGAGAAGATCAAACCAGTCAATCCTAAAGGAAATCAATCCTGAATATTCATTGGAAGCACTGATGCTGATGTTGAAGCTCCAGTACTTTGTCTACCTGATGCAAAGGTCCAACTCATTAAAAAAGATCCTGATGCTTGGAAAAATTGAAGGCAGGAGGAGAAGGGGGCGACAGAGAATAAGATGGTGGAATGGCATCACTGACTCAATGGACAGGAGTTTGAGCAAGCTCTGGGAGAAGGTGAAGGACTGGGAAACCTGGCCTGCTGCATTTCATGGGGTTGCTGAGAGTCAGACACTACTGTATGACTGAACAACAGCAATCTGTAATTAAGGGCTAGAATAGAAATCTTTTTAGTAAAAGATCTGTGAAATCTGAAATTTCAGTGAATATTTTGAGTAAGTAGGATTAAAATATTTTTAAAACATGGTAGTCAATGAATTTTTTTTCTAAAAGTCCAGTTACTGGAAGTGTTATGTCTTCAGGTTGTCTAGAAATGGTGGTGATACATTAGGTGTTACATCAGTTCTCATTCTTAGAATCACAGAGTTTGATTTAATTAACAGAGAAAGTCTGCCTATACAGTAGGGGATAAAGTGTGAATTTTACTTCTTTAATAGTTTGACAAGCAGATTGCAATAAACAAGGCATTTAGAAACTTGTTAGGGTCCCAGAGGCATTATAAATATGCAGTACACTTCTCTGTATTTTCCCAGGTCCCTGAGGTAGAGATGTGATGAATAAAATTAAAACCATGCGTTCTTTTTGTATAGGTTTCAGCTATCACTAATTTAAACCAAGTAATGACTGTTTACAGGTATACTTTCAGTAGTTTCCAAAGTAAAGGAAGTGAACTGTAAAAATGTGTTTAAGTTGCTCTTACTTTGAAAGATTTTTCTACTTTCTGTATCATAATAGTTTTTCTTTAAACTCATATAGAGTAAAACTGCTCCTTAATGATTGTTTTATATTTAATAGTGCTGTTAAGACGCATTTGGGACAAAATATTCAGGTAAAGAATTTCTTAGAAAAGTAATATATATTTATGTATAAACACATCATTGGAATAGCATCATCCATCTGGAACAAGTTCTTCAGAATTTGATTTTAATAGATTAATACCCTTACTATGTAAATATATTTGTAGCTATTCATGATTGAACAGATCTCTCTGGTCCCTTTTCAGAGATTTCTTGTAAGTTACCGGAAATTCATGGGGAGATAACTTAAACTGCCTGATATCTTTAATATATTGCATATAAGTAGAGGAATATTTTAGAAGATATATGAGAAAAGTTAAGGTAAAACAGAAAATGTAAAGATTACAGTAATATTTAACATACTAAGCAATTTTGGCACATGATAGACAATTATTGAAAAGGATAGCCTTTTCTGTTGTTAACTCTGAAAAAGAGGAGTCTTTTTATAGAAAACCCACATGACTATGTTGCTTTTAAGAAAGGGGAAAAAAAAAACCATTGATGGGGAGATGAAATTTTTACTTACAGGGGATTAAGGACTCAGTTCTGTCAGTTGTGAAATGGGAGTGGGAAAACTAATTTGCAAATTATGCCCTTGGAGTTCAGTAATAAACTAGTTGAAGTATTGTGGGCTTTTATGTAGAAAAAGACACCTGTATTTTGTCTTAAAGTGCCTTTGCCTTCACAGTTGCAACTGAATTACACACAGAAGTGCTAAATTTCAATCCCCAGTAGCCATTTTTCAGTGCATTTTTAAAATAATGTGTCCAAATAACAGACCAGTTGAATAAGAAAAGCACATTCTTTTACTGAATTGATCCTTAATCCTTTTCTTTTATTGTCCTCTTGATAGATGTACTTTATATTTTTGCTTTTTAACAATTTCGACCAGTGCCATGGTGTAACTAAAATGAGAAAACAGTTATAACATGATAGTAGGGACTCTCTGAATTAATTTATGCTTCTTGTTTTGTTTTTTCTATCTTACCAAAATGTTCTTTTCAGTATTACAGAACAGAAACATCATTATTCCCCATGTTATACAATAAATACATCCTTAAGCCTATCTTACACCCAATAGTTTGTACCCCTCACTGTCCCACCCCATACTGCCCCTCCCCCTCCCACAGGTAACTACTATTTGGTTCTCTGCATCTGTGAGTATGCTTCCTTTTGTTATATTCATTACTTTCGTTTCTTAGATTATCCATTCATCTGTTGGCAGTTATAAGTTCTATGAACATTGGTATGCATGTATCTTTTGAATTAGTATTTTTTTATTTTTTGTTTTTTCAGATGTATACCCAGGAATGAAATTTCTTAGATTCCACATATAAGTGATAGCAAACAGTGTTTTTCTTTCTGTGACTTATTCATGTAGCATAATTCCCTCTAAGTCTACCCATGTTACTGCAAATGGCAAGATTTTCTTCTAATCTTGCTAGAGTCATTAACCTAGCTGTAACATTACTTCTTTGTCTGTAAAACAAAGAAAAAAGTACATGTCCTGAATTCACCAAGTGGAAAGTCAACTGGCCAGGTGTTTTTATCACTCAGATTGACAGTGAAAGAAATCTGAAAGCAGCCCCAGATATTTAAATTAATTTTTCTCCTTCCATCTTTCTTCTGTTTCATGCATCGGGACTTGAAACTTTCAAATTCATCTTTTCCGGAGGCTTATGATATTCACTCATTGTCAGGTTGACAGTCTATGTGATTGCTTCTAAACCCACATTGCACCTTTTTTAGCACTATATCAAGATGTCAGGATCAAGAAACTTGATTATTGTTATCATCTTACACCTTGTACTTGTAACCGATATGTTGAGCAAGCAGATCCCATAGTAAATGGTCAGAATGCAGTTGGGTACCTTCTGCTGCTGCTTGAATATTTTTCCTATGGGGATTATCTCGCCTTGCACCCAAGGGAGAACGTAGGCAGTCCCCCATGGCTTTCAGATCCCTGAAGTCTCTTTAAATTGCAAACATGAACTAAAACCAGAAATTAGAATGCTGGCCTCTAGTGTGCTAGTAGCACTAGAAATTCACAGATTTCAAGTTGAAAGTAGAATCGTTTCTGCTTCCCAAGGTAGGCTATTGCAACACTACAGGGAGCAGGGCACTTTCACTGCTTGGGGACCCTGCCCCGCCTCTCCCTTGATGTGGACTGATGCATTTCCTGCAGGTTGCCATTTCCTCCTTGACCCACTTTTCTCGGAGCTCCAGGCCACACACATTATAACAAGGATTCCCTGTCAGCATGCTGCCCCCCCGCCACCCCTCGCAGCTATTTGTTTTGTATAGGACTTAAATTAAAGCTCCAGATCATCTCTCCCCCCAACCAGACTCATTTCTAGTCCATCGAAAACATTCATGCAGGTTTTTATCCTGAAAATCTCAGTGAGTGCAGGGATCAGAATCCATCTGTGTGTGCCACTGGCCCAGGTTACTTGAGCTTCTTGAGAATGAGTCAGGTAGCCTTCTTCTGTGTCCCCAGCTTCGTAGATCACAGACATGTTCTGAATAGCCTAACAGGAGCCCCTTCACTAAGCTTGAGTCGAAGGATGGAGCATCTCCACATATAAACACCCGCCCTGGCAGGTGTCTCATATCATGACAAGAGCTTTCTCTAGAGAATCTCTTTATAAATCCTGTCCTCCACTCTGCTAACCTTTTATACTTCTGAAAATTCTTTATGGGAATCTGCCTAAAGATATTTTTCTGTCAAATGTTGATCTGATATTGGCATGTCAGTCGAGTATGAGTTCAATTTTAATATCTCGTTACACATGTAGTGTATTTTTGTTGTCATTTTCACACCTGGGCTTCTCCATATGTCAGTAGGCTATATGAGACTGTAAGGTATTTCTGTACTTCGTGGTGTCTGGTGCGTTCACTTGTCACCACAAACAGGCAGATTACCACAATCAGAGTGTAAATGACACCACATTTAGACTACAGAATAAACTCTGCTGTTTTGAAGTTGGTATCTGACTTCTGTAAAAAGAAGTTTAAGAAATCCAATTATACCTTCAGAGAGATGAACATCTCCTTGTCTTTGGAGAAGAAGACTTAAAGATTTAAATTCTCTGTGTGACTGAGAGAGTCTAGTTATCAGACATTAGAAAGTTGGTGGGTCTAGGAGAAAATGCTAACCACATTCATACAAAATGGCTCATAGATAACACTGAGGGCTTGGTTGAAGTTGGATGTATGGATTTAGTAACAGAGATAGTACTTGTAGTATTGGTCCAAAATCAGAGCTTTATGACAGATGAAGACGCAAAATAATGGAGGGAAATTGACACAGTGAGGGATTACAGTTTAGGTGACAAGCCATGGGGCCATGCTGGGTGGTAAAGGAAGGGAGGCCAGGACTCAGCTAATAGATGGCTTACATAAAAGGATTTCTGCACATGCAGAGGAGGTATACTGGAAATGAGAGGACTTAAAGGCTGTGATAATGATGGATCACAAAAAGTAGGATGTTGTACCTGGAGATTTCAAGAGCAGTGTAGTTTTGGGTAGTCACATCACATATGTGAAGTTAATAAGGAAACTTTTCCATGAAATTGAAAAATGGATGTCGTGGAGAGTAATGGTATGTGAGGGTGAAAGACCTTGTGACTCTTGTCATAGAAGAGGATTTTGAGTTTAAAACTGATGAGGTGGAATAAGCATTTGTTTGTCATCTAGGTAATGAAAAAGTACCAATGTGTGGCAGTGAGACAGAGGAGAGCTAGTAAAGTGATGCACAATGTTCTGGTAGGATTTACTTTAGAGGATGATGAGTCTGTGAGCCAGGCACTGAAGACCTCATAAGCTGGAGGTTTGAATTGAAGGAAGGTTGAATTTTCTGTAGATTGTATCAGTGGAACAGTAGTTGAACAATATGCCTGTAAGAAACAAGGATGAGAATGGAAAGGTAAGAAAATGAAAGATATGTAAGGAAAAAAGAGCAACTTTTTAATTTCATGTCTACAATGTATTGGGGTCTTCACATTTATTACTAATTTATACCCTATTTCAACAAGATATGTGTTATTTTTAACTTGCTTTTTTATGGAAAATAAGTATACCCAAAAGTAGAGAAAATGATGTGATGAGTCCCTGTCTACCTGTCATTCAGCTTCAATAATTAGTAATATTTTACCAATTAATCCCTTTTTTCAAATGAGAAAAACAGAGATTCATAGAGTTTAAGCACTTTGCCCGAAATTCCATGGCTAGTTCGTAATTGACCATGCCAGATACTGAACCCAGATCTATGTGACTTCAAAGACTATCTTCTTTCGACCATACCATGCTTTTTCCCTATAAACCATTTCTGTCTCTTTTTTAAAAAAATCTTTCACTCTAGGAGCACTTCCCTGTAGCATTGTAAAGCCGACCAGTTGAAAATGGTTCATCTCCTCTTCTATCCTTCTTGGTTACATAGCACCCCCACATACTTGACCTGTCATTTATTTCTGGTCAGTTGGGAGGAGAACTTTTTCTCTTACAACTGCTTTTAATTGCATCCTTTTGGTTAACTGATTTTTTTTTTTTTTCCTGAAGAATTCTTCCAAGATAATTTCCGAGCACCCCAATTCTTTTTTGTCCAGAGTACTGGTGCTCTCATGGTTATTTTGTAGGAAAACATTATTTTTCATTCACATGAATTGTGGACCTCTTCCAAGATAATTTCCGAGCACCCCAATTCTTTTTTGTCCAGAGTACTGGTGCTCTCATGGTTATTTTGTAGGAAAACATTATTTTTCATTCACATGAATTGTGGACCCTACCAGCACAGGATTGTTGAGAGAAAAATATGAGCACTTAGCACAGATGTAAAATCTTGCTTTTTTAATTGATGCTAAAATGTCACATATCCATAATGATGTGCTAGTTGTCTATAATCTTCCCAGGTGTTGAAATACCACTTACCTTTCAACATATACGTACATTGTTAGTTTGTTCAGGAACTCAGAAATATTCAAGACAAAGCACAACATATGCAGTAATGTCTCTAATTTGTATTAGATTTGCTTTAAACAGTGGTCTGTTATGTCCTCATTTACATTGTCCATTTAATAGGCTTCCCCAGCAGTCCTGCTCTGGTAATTAGTTGGCTTATTTATACCTCAACACCTTGAGCTGCTACATCTCATTTAACTTATCGCTCTTTAAAGTTCTTGTAACTCAGTGGTTCTCAGCCCTGGATACACATTAGAAGCATCTGGGGAAGTCTTATAAAATACAGGTGCCTGGGCAGCATCACAGACCAATTAAATCAGAATCTCTGAGAGTTGTAGCTCTGAGAACCATGGCGATAATTCTTATTCTTTGACCAGTGCCACTCAGAACACTCTGCTCAGCATGAGGTTGAGGCAGTAAAAACTACAGTCCAATTCTTTACCTCATGTCTTCCACTCTTATTTTTCTTCGCTTAGCGGTTTTTTTTTTTCCTAATGTGATGAAATACCATCACATTCATGGATTATCAGAGCTTAATATTTCTTCATTTGCCTCAAATGTCATTGCAAAATGCAACAGGATTCCAGGAGTAAAAGTGTATTTGAAGATTTTAAAGGAGACCCATTTGCTCTCTACTCATGTTATTGTGATACAAAGGAAGAAGGGCAAGGAGATTCTGAGCTAAGACAAAGGAGATTGGAGGATGAGACATTGAGGGATCTAATGGTTGTTTAGTGTGAAGGAGCCTCAGAAGAGCTGGAGAGGTAAGTATGAGCTGTATTCTGAAGGCTTTGAACCTCATTTCAAGGGATTTGATTAGGACCAAATACATAATTCGTGAGGCCAGTACAAAGTAACAATGTAGGACCGCTCTTCTTAAATCATTAACACTTTTAAGATAGCAGCAGGAGAGCATTCAACCAAGCACAGAAACCTTCTAAACATGGGTCCCTATGTTGCTGCCCAGATCCCTTCCCACACAGCTGGCCCTGACTTTAGTTATATTCTGGAGGTAATGGGAGACAGAAAAGATTTAGGCAAGGGAGTGACTTAAGGCTTGTTATAAAAATTGTTCTGATCACTAGGTAGACAAATGGATTGTTGAACTGAGTTACCAGGTCCTACCAGTGGCTTTTATGAAAACTGGTGTGAAAATCTCCATATTTTTTCTGTGATTTTTAACTCTTGTTATGATAATAGTAGTGATGAGACTAGTAATAGCTTCCATTAGTATAGCACTTAAACGCTTTCATATACACTATTGTCATTTGATTATTCAACCATCTGATTATCAGGCAAGGTATATATTGTTATCGTTGGTTTATAGATAAGAAACAATTTAGTGATTTACCAAAACTTAGGTGACTAGTGGATGTTGTATAAGGGATTCAAATCAGCCCTTTTGACATTGCATTACCGACATTTCTGCTCTACTCATAATGCTACTTATGTTATTAAGAACTAATTAATCAAAGCAATTTATAAAGCATCTTTTTGTCCACTTGCACTTTTTTGGTGAAATGCACTAAACTGTAGGTAAAATCACTGTCCAAAGTATTTTCAAAGCTCCTCATACCAATATCCACATGGTGGATTTTTTAGTTTTATGCCAGCAAGATTTTTTTGCACAAAGATGTCTGTTTTCTTTTACTCAGACATTTAAAACCTGTTCCATACACCATTCTTTAGCTTGGCTCTCAGGAAACGTATATTCAGAAACACAGCAGCCACTTTTCCAAAACAGCTCATCTCGCCCCTCGACTGCCTCCAGATGCTGTCTACTGCTTCTATCCTTGACTGCTATTTTCACATTTTATTTAATTGTCTTATGTTAAATTGTTACTTCAGAATACATTTTGAAGGATTCAGGACATAAATCCTTACAAAACAAAATAATAACCATTTGGAAATTTATGCAAAAGAAGCAGCAGCAGCACAAAGGAATGTTTAAGTGGCTGACCAATAGTTTGGGAGACTTACCCATTCAAGTTTCTTAAAGCAGGAAGTAGCTGACAAGTCAGATAAGCATTCCCTAATTAAATGAAAGGGAAGACTGACTGTTAACAGGAGAGATACATGCATGTTTGAACCTACAAATGACTTAGGCCAATCAATCTACTACTCTGTCAGTTCAGTGCAGTCGCTCAGTCGTGTCCGACTCTTTACGACCCCATGAATCGCAGCATGCCAGGCCTCCCTGTCCATCACCATCTCCCGGAGGTCACCCAGACTCACGTCCATCGAGTCAGTGATGCCATCCAGCCATCTCATCCTCGGTCATCCCCTGCTCCTCCTGCCCCCAATCCCTCCCAGCATCAGAGTCTTTTCCAATGAGTCAACTCTTTGCATGAGGTGGCCAAAGTACTGGAGTTTCAGCTTCAGCATCAGTCCTTCCAATGAATATTCAGGACTGATTTCCTTTAGGATTGACTGGTTGGATCTGCTTGCAGTCCAAGGGACTCTCAAGAGTCTTCTCCACCACCACAGTTCAAAAGCATCAGTTCTTCTGTGCTCAGCTTTCTTCACAGTCCAACTCTCACATCCATACATGACCACTGGAAAAACCATAGCCTTGACTAGATGGACCTTTGTCAGCAAAGTAATATCTCTAATTTTTAATTCGCTGTCTAGCTTGGTCATAGCTTTTCTTCCAAGGAGCAAGTGTCTTTTAATTTCATGGCTGCAGTTACCATCTCCAATGATTTTGGATCCCAAGAAAATAAAGTCTCTTGTTTCCATTGTTTCTCCACCTATTTGCAATGAAGTGATGGGACTGGATGCCATGATCTTCATATTTTGAATGTTGAGTTTTAAGTCAGCTTTTTCACTCTCCTCTTTCACCTTCATCAAGAGGCTCTTCAGTTACTCTTTGCTTTGCCATAAGGGTGGTGTCATCTGCATGTTTGAGGTTGTTGATATTGTTCCCAGCAATCTTGATTCCAGCTTGTGCTTCATCCAGCCTGGCATTTCACATGATGTACTCTGCATATAAGTTGAATAAGCAGGGTGACAACATACATTCTTGACATACTCATTTCCCAATTTGGAACCAGTCTGTGGTTCCATGTCCAGTTCTAACTGTTGCTTCTTGACCTGTATACAGGTTTCTCAGGAGTCAGATAAGGTGGTCTGGTATTCCCATCTCTTGAAGAATTTTCCACAGTTTATTGTGATCCACACAGTCAAAGGCTTTGGTGTAATCAATAAAGCAGAAGTAGATATTTTTCTGGAATTCTCTTGCTTTTTCTGTGATCCAACGGATGTTGGCAATTTCATCTCTGGTTCCTCTGCCTTTTCTAAATTACTTATAAATGGAAAGTAATTTAGAAATATACTAATCTATTTGTTTTAACTTATGGATAAGTAAACTGAGACTTAGAAGAGGTGACATATGTCTAAATTGAATAACATTTTGCAACCGTTTTATTGGAATCTGAAGATGATTGGAATATGGGAGATGATTTCTATAGAGTTTTGCTGAGTTTTTAAAAAATTATATTTTTCTTTGTGTTATTCAAGTTGTGTACGAATATATTAGTTACAGATGGAACACTAGTTTTTCTTTTATTTTGTTTAGATAATTATAGAAATGCAGAGCAGCTGCAGCAAATCAATAGTAATTAACAGAACAATTTAGATATATCACACTCTATTGAACCTTGAAGCTCTTTCTTATACACTATCTTCATTATATTTTCTGCAGAAAATGTGTAGGTCATAGCACTGGATTATAAATTTGAGACTAGTTTTTTTTTTTTTTAATTTTTAATTAGTGAAAATTTTTTCCTAATGTTTATGGAGTTCCAAGTATATGACATTGCATTTATATTTTATTTTATGCCATTAACATAGTGAGTCTTGCCTTTGGATATGAAAAACTTAATCTCTTTTATAATTTCTCTCTCTCCCTTTCTTTCCCCACCATCTTTAGCAGTCTTCTCCAATCTTCTGTCAATCCTTCACTGTAAAGAGGTGTTGGGCTTAAATCTCCCCTTCCCCCCTACCCCTGCCCTACACCAGACTTAAGCTTTAAAGTGTAACTGCATGTTTTAACTTAGATACATATCCCCACACCTGAAACTCAGTATAATGAATACTAGTTCACCCCCTTCTGAAACCTTCCTTTCAATGTTACCAACACCCTTCTTAGTTATATAGGTTCAGTCTCTAGTGCTGTTCTTGTCTCTCCTCTCTCACTTGCCTTCCATATCCATTTAGTTAGAATAACTTTTATTATTATTAATATTAACAGTTGTTTAGCACTTACCGTGTACCAGGCACAATGCCAAGTACTTATTCTTCCATCCTCAGGAGTGTTCTGTGAATTGAGTTGTTATGCCTTGCATTTCACAGTTGGACCAACCATGTACAGAGAAATTAGACAGCTGCTTTCTGTCAAAACCCTCAGATATTGAAGAGCTAGGATTCAAACTCATGTAATCTGGCTCTGTAATCCAGAATTCATATTCACTGCCTTCAGCCTCTTACTTAATTACATCTAGTCCCTTGCTCTTATACCGTACTCCAAGCTCTCATTACCTCTTGCCAAGACTGCTGCAGTAGTAGTCTGACCACTTTCCCCAGATTCTCCCTCCTTCCAGTCGATTTCATATACCAGCCTGAGATAAATTATCCCAAAGCAAGGCTAGGTACATTTAACTGTCCCTAGCTCAAAGGAAAATGGAATGGCTTCAAACTCACTAGTATTTAAAGGAATTTTTCCTCTTCTCCTTCACTAATCCTGTGCTATAAACAAACTTAATCACTTGCTGAAATACTATTAAGTATTGATTTATCTAAGCTTGAAGTTGTCAAATTTATTTTCTTATGTACGAGATTTTGTAATTACCCATTTTATACATCATCCTGTGTACATAAACTTCCAGACCGTATAATAATCATCATCTATATTACTTGTTTTCCCTCTGAGATCTTTAAAATGCTCTCACATATAAGCATGTGTTGTCAATTTCTTTTGAATATGTTTCCAGTGTGTAATTGGCATGATGGTGGTTCTACAGCATAATTCCCAATGTTTATGTGAACCTTATGGGACTTGAATATGAGGAAAAAACTTGACTCATTAATACATGTGCTCACATGTGCTCTGGGATGTCTTTATAGCCCCATCTATACCTTCTCTGGTTCCTCTTTTTACCAAGGATGTGCATTTGCACCCTGGCTGGCTGTAGTTATAGGTACTGCGTACAGAATCTTTTTTTTTTCTCTCTCTCTCTCTTTTTAGAAAGCTGACTGACTGGTACAGCAGTCAAACTCATGACCTTGGCCTCATTAGCACGAGGAGCTAACCAACTCTGACGTGCAGAAATTACACAAGCAACAAATCATAAGAAAAAACAGAACTGAAAGATGGCCTTTGGGGAAATAATTTTCTTAAGAGCATATCCAAATTGAGACCTGCATTTAGCAGCTTATATCAAATTCTTGATCCTGTAGAGTTGTTGGTTTTCAGAGAGCAAAACAATATAACAATGGCAGTAGAGACTGTAAGATTATTTGCTTTCTTGTGGGATGCAGATTTGTACAGAAACAGGGGTTCTAACCACCTGTCAGTAACATGTTTTTGTCCATTTTTTCGTAGATTTTTATTCATGAAAATAGCGCTATTGGCAAACATGAGCTAGTGAGGGAAAGTATCCTACACACACAATTCCCCAAACTAGTTTGCCAGTTTATTTCAGTGATTTGTAGTGCACTGCATTTTTTTATTTCCAGTGTTGTTGGACTAAAGCAGAGTATGAGTGAAAATGGCTGTGGTTGTAAGTGGTTTTGATAAATGCACAGGTGCCAAATATTACTATTGGAGTGACTTTTTCCACTGAAGCATTACTATTACTTGTACTACTATTTTGTACCCATCTTACAAAATATGGGGTGGAATTTGATCAAGCTTTTATTGTGAAAACCAAGGCCTATTTCTGATTCTTTTGTACATTTCATGACTTGGAAGAAAGTCTTTATTTGTCACCATAGTCCCCTGTACCTCATAATATCGGGATACCAAGGTGTTGAGTTTGATGTCAGAATTAACAGTTTTATCAGTGAATCTTCTGGACAAGCGAAAATAGAACACATTTGCACAGTCATAGTTGTCTCAGGGGTCAAGAGCAAGTGTTTTGAGGACTTAAAGCATGTTTCTTCAATTATAACTAATGCTGTATTTCTTGACTCTTTCTGTTTGTTATCATAACTACATTAATTTTATCCTCATAACCTGAGCTAGGCATTTGGAATTTAGTAAGTAGTTGAAGTTTGAATAAATAATAAACATGATATAAATGAATTTTATATAATTGATAAAATAGACACTTGGATTGAATGGGATACCTGACATTATTGATAATAGGAAATAGTCAACAGTTTTATTATGGTTTCCTTATTTTTTTAATATGGAAATAAATCTACGATATGTTACATGTGACATAGGTTATCTAATTTAAGTACATTTAAGAGACAGTGAAATTGAAATGATAAGATGGGGAACATGTGTACACCCGTGGCAGATTCATGTTGAGTATGGCAAAACCAATACAATATTGTAAAGTAATTAGCCTCCAATTAAAATAAATAAATTTACATTAAAAAATTAAAAATAAATCACATGACATAGAAAAAAAAAGAAATCATGTTTGCAAAACTCATTTGATTAAGTCAGAAACGTAGAAATTCATCTTTAGGCAGCCTCAGATACAGAATTTGTTATTAAACAATCTATGAAGTTACAGATCTGATGTATGTTATTTTCACATTTACTATTAAGGAATTCTAAGTTGTTTTCTTTCCTCTTTCTGGATTTGTATGTGTCACACAAACTACGAAGAATGTTAATTTGCTGGCCTGCTACTCTTGAGAGGTTCACCACATTTTTGAGGTAGAACAGAAAAGGATTTTTAAAACGGGAAGTAGTAGCTAGCTGTAAAGACTAAATGAGACAGATAAAAAGGATAGTATTGCTGTGCATACAGTGTCCCATAATGAAAAGTAATAATGGTCATTGTTATTGATAAGTCCTTGAACTGAATTAGGCTGACAGTCTTGAATTATCATTAGCATTAGTAATAATAGTGTTATGGAAAAGAAATGCAAAAACGCAAAATGGCTGTCTGGGGAGGCCTTACAAATAGCTGTGAAGAGAGGCGAAAAGCAAAGGAGAAAAGGAAAGATATAAGCGTCTGAATGCAGAGTTCCAAAGAATAGCAAGAAGGATAAGAAAGCCTTCTTCAGCGATCAGTGCAAAGAAATAGAGGAAAACAACAGAATGGGAAAGACTAGAGATCTCTTCAAGAAAATTAGAGATACCAAGGGAACATTTCATGCAAAGATGGGCTCGATAAAGGACAGAAATGGTCTGGACCTAACAGAAGCAGAAGATATTAAGAAGAGGTGGCAAGAATACACAGAAGAACTGTACAAAAAAGATCTTCACGACCCAGATAGTCATGATGATGTGATCACTCATCTAGAGCCAGTCATCTTGGAAAGTGAAGTCAGGTGGGCCTTAGAAAGCATCACTACGAACAAAGCTAGTGGAGGTGATGGAATTCCAGTTGAGTTGTTTCAAATCCTGAAAGATGATGCTGTGAAAGTGCTGCACTCAATATGCCAGCAAATTTGGAAAACTCAGCAGTGGCCACAGGACTGGAAAAGGTCAGTTTTCATTCCAATTCCAAAGAAAGGCAATCCCAAAGAATGCTCAAACTACCACACAATTGCACTCATCTCACATGCTAGTAAAGGAATGCTCAAAATTCTCCAAGCCAGGCTTCAGCAATACGTGAACCGTGAACTCCCTGATGTTCAAGCTGGTTTTACAAAAGGCAGAGGAACCAGAGATCAAATTGCCAACATCTGCTGGATCATCAAAAAGCAAGAGAGTTCCAGAAAAACATCTATTTCTCCTTTATTGACTATGCCAAAGCTTTTGACTGTGTGGATCACAATAAAGTGTGGAAAATTCTGAAAGAGATGGCAATACAAGACCACCTAACCTGCCTCTTGAGAAATCTGTATGCAGGTCAGGAAGCAACAGTTAGAACTGGACATGGAACAACAGACTGGTTTCAAATAGGAAAAGGAGTATGTCAAGGCTGTATATTGTCACCCTGCTTATTTAACTTCTATGCAGAGTACATCATGAGAAATGCTGGACTGGAAGAAACACAAGCTGGAATCAAGTTTGCCGGGAGAAATATCAATAACTTCAGATATGCAAATGACACCACCCTTATGGCAGAAAGTGAAGAGGAACTAAAAAGCCTCTTGATGAAAGTGAAAGAGGAGAGCGAAAAAGTTGGCTTAAAGCTCAACATTCAGAAAACGAAGATCATGGCATCTAGTCCCATCACTTCATGGGAAATAGATGGGGAAACAGTGGAAACAGTGTCAGACTTTATTTCTGGGGGCTCCAAAATATCTGTACATGGTGACTGCAGCCATGAAATTAAAAGACGCTACTCCTTGGAAGAAAAGTTATGAGCAACCTACATAGTATATTCAAAAGCAGAGACATTACTTTGCCGACTAAGGTCCGTCTAGTCAAGGCTATGGTTTTTCCAGTTGTCATGTATGGATGTGAGAGTTGGACTGTGAAGAAGGCTGAGCGCCGAAGAATTGATGCTTTTGAAGTGTGGTGTTGGAGAAGACTCTTGAGAGTCCCTTGGACTGCAAGGAGATCCAACCAGTCCATCTGAAGGAGATCAGCCTTGGGATTTCTTCGGAAGGATTGATGCTAAAGCTGAAACTCCAGTACTTTGGCCACCTCATGCGAAGAGTTGACTCATTGGAAAAGACTCTGATGCTGGGAGGGATTGGGGGCAGGAGGAGAAGGGGACGACAGAGGATGAGATGGCTGGATGGCATCATGGACTCGATGGACGTGAGTCTGAGTGAACTCCGTGAGATGGTGATGGACAGGGAGGCCTGGCGTGCTGCAATTCATGGGGTCACAAAGAGTCAGATATGACTGAAGCAGCTTAGCACACGTGCATGAAGAAGTTTCCAGTCAGGACTACCATCAACCCATCTGGATAAAGTGTTACTTTTTGGAGAGTGCTGTTAGAAAAGACTAGAAGGAAAAGTCAGAGGATCCTGAGTTACAAACTATATAGCTTGAGAGTTACCTTTTAGAAATGTACTAATGGAAAAATACTTTAAGAAGATCTATATCAAAGATTTGAATTTCAGGGACTTTTAACATCACTAGTACAACCCCTACCAATTTTGAAATACTGTGAGATTGAGGTGATTTGCCCAAGATCATACCTTTTGTTGATGGCAAAAGAAGGTCTTGTACGTCAGATACCCATCATGAAAGTAGCCTGGTACTCTTCTCATTTGAATAACCTGACAACAGTGTTCAGAGTGGATATTATAAACAGGGTGCCAAATGTAACTCTAAAGCAAAATATTTTTATTTCATTTAGAATTATGCATATACATTGGAGAGGATGTAACCATAGTGACCAAAGTAAACAGACTTTTAAAATTTCAATTAAGGTACTTTCATCAAAGCTGCATAATAAATACCATTTGTAGTAAATTTATTCTCCATGTCATACATTTATAATGTATTCAAAGTCAAATATCAAGAGTAAATTATACTTCAACTGAAAATGTCATGTCAATTTTTTGTTTGTTCAAATACTAGTGAAGATTAGTTTATTGGACCTATTTCTTTTAGAACAATAGAAATTTGCGAACTATACTTGGTAGTAGAACAGGAAAGCATAACTATAGATATAAGTGATGTAAGAAGAATTCTATTCCCAATTGTGTGTTGAAAGACTGACAAACATTAGATTAATTTTGAATAGGTAATTTGCAATTCTGTGTGGTTTACAGAGATATCATATTTTGCTATTCTTAGGAACTTGATTTTGGACTGATTATGAATTGAGTTTGGAGGTTTTCTGATACCCAAAAGACTTTAAAATGGCAGAATTCCCTGTCGACATTCATGGAATAAATTATATGTTGTTGTTCTTAGAGTATGAAGCTATCTATATTGTATATACAGTGATCTAGTTTCTTTTGGTGACTAATGGCTCATAAGGTAGAGAATAATAGATGTATTCAATAGTGATGTACCCATTCACATTTTGTAACAGATTTGTGATTGATAATTGTGAAGACTCAGATTTTGTGTTGTTACTGCCAAAAAGATAATATTTTTTGAAATAGAATTATTACTATCAATGGCAAAATACATAACTATAATAACTATATATAAAATTATATATAGAGAAAGAACAACTCAGTGAGGCTTCCCAGCTTTACAAGGACCCCACCAAGTCCAAAATGACTGACTATACTAGTAGCTGGTAATTAGCTTATTTCTAAAGAAAGTCAGAAGAATTACTCCATATTTATTTACAATGTAATGGTTATGAAAGTTTAATAATTAGTAGCTTTTACATGAATTTAATACATATATTTGTCATCCTCATGATGTTCAGATGACCGTAAGACATGAGTCATGCCCTTTATGATGGGTTTAAACATTTAAATTAAATATTTGTTACTTGGGGTGTCCTCAAATATATTATGGTCTAAGTTTTATCATGAAATGAAAACATTTTTCTAACAATCAAGAACAGCAGAGTATTCAAAACATGTTAGAGCAAGATCATGAGACCTGCGAAGGACTACCTAATTGTTCTTTATCGTTTACTCCCTACTCAGATTCAGCCTTAAGTGGTTGTTTAAGGGAATAAGCACAAATTATGTTAGGAAAATTGAAGTTACACTACAATTTCTTCTGAGATGTTAAGTCCTAAACAGATTTCAAACCCATAGATTTGCAGGAACAAAATGATGAAATGAAAGAGATGCAATTCATTTTCTGAGAAAACCTTCATTACCAAAAGCTGACTTGACCAGTGCCAGTCATGAGTTACCTGTTCCCCATATAGGGACAGCTGATAGACATTCTTGCACAAGTCCTTTATCTCACAGTGAATTGGCCCTTTGAGTAGTATTTGGTTATCTGATTTGTTGAGATCAGTAGAGCAACTAAGAACCATAGATAGAACTGTATTTCCTAATCAGTATATTAATATTAATTTCCATTCAACCTTTTGTAAAAGTACAGGAAACTCAGTTTCTTCCTCTTCTATGGAGTCAGTGAAACTGGGTGAGAAAAAAAGAAATTTCTCTTTCTTATACACCCCCTACATACAGCTTTGATTTCCAAGGCATATGCTCACCTTGAAATCCACTATTAAAATGATTCTAGGGAGTTATGCATCGACTCATACACCTAACTGTCCCCTATACATTGCTTATCCCAATGATGAAAGGAAGACTTGCTTGATTAAGTTGTCGGTTCCATTTGGTTTTGCTGCTCATGACACTCTTGGTATTTGATGTGACTTTTTGCTTTTCAGATTTGTATATCATTTTTATTTATGTTTTTACTTGGTTTATATAGAAGGTTTAGGGGGCTTCTCTATTAGCTCAGATGGTAAAGCATCCACGTGCAAGCAGGAGATCTGGGCTTAATCCCTGGGTCGGGAAGATCCCCTGAAAAAGGAAATGACAACCCATTCCAGTATTTTTTGCTGGAGAATTCCATGGACAGTGGAGCCTGGTGAGCTGCAGTCCATGCAGTTGCAGAGTTGAACACAATTGAGCAACTAACACACACACACAGATATAGAAGGTTTATGCCCTTATTGGTTTTTATTCTGGTTACTTAGTGTCTTTGATCAGTAGTAAGAAATAATTTGCTTTGTCATCTAATGGGTTATGGTCTGTTTGCCAATTGTTTTTGCTTTTCAGATTCATCTGAACACCAGAAAGCTACATCATCTTGTTTTTGTTACCAATAGGAGACACCCAAGTGTAGCTTACATATATTGTAAGACATATAGAAAGGGTTGCAAATTCCACAGCTTGTCCTCTGTTTCTTAGTCCAATACTATTCAGAAGATGGTACATAAGAGTCTTGATAAAGTAGCTTTCTAAAAAAAGAAGCTTGAGATATGTTATTTTGATATATTGAAATTATTTATTTGTTGGAGTTAGTGTTCCCAAACTTTTGTACAGAATATTGTTCCATAGGATGTGAAAATAACTTTAAAAAAAGAAAAGTTTGGTCCACGGTAGTCAAGAGAATTGTCTGTGACAAATAAGTTGTGAATATGCTGGGTTAAACAAAGATCGACAAGTCTATTTACTGCATAATTGCTCCTGATTTAATATGTTACTTTTGTTGTAAATTTCAAAGAGGAGCTATGATATGAAATGTTTCCCAACTTATTTAGCTCTGTGTGTCTGTGTGTGTGTAATACCTTTTAACATCTCAAGTATGGTGCTTGGTTTGGGAAAAGGTGGTCTAGCTATTTATTCTTGTATACATAAGATGGAGGTGAAATGGACAAAGGACAAACTGTTGAAATTTCTTAATACACCATACCTTAAGTGGCTATAGACCTTATTGGCAAAGCTTCCTGCTTATAGGAAATTCCCATTGAAATGTTTAGAAAGAGGGAAAAAAATCAAATAGAATTATTTTAAAAAGCATTGACAATATGCAGTCATTGGATATAAGAAAGAATAGAATACTTTTAGCTACTATCTAAACAGTATGGATTAAAATATACCTAGGACTTTAGAACATTATAAAGCTATGCAAACCCGATTATTGGTAATTAGAAAGCTGTTGCTTTTGGAACATGGGATCCATTTACACCAACATGCCATAACCCCTGTTCAAGGATAATCAGTTTGTAAACATATTATTTGCACTGCAAGTTATTTAAAACATCCTCCAGTTGATCAGAAAATAAATCACTGTCGCTGAACTTGAGTACTTATAACAGCAATATGGAAACATGGAACTGCAGTGCAACTGTGATCATGAAAGACTCTCCCGTTAACAGCTGAAAACCCTCCGTGAACCATCACTAAGAACAGAGTAACACTGTGACAAACCTGCATAAATATATTGCAACAGTTGCCCTAGTTCCATAGTTTCAAATTGAAGTTGCAGAGACTCCCATCTGGGAAAAGCACTTGTACATCTCTCTCTGATGGTGTTCGTCTAGTGATGTTTGATTCTATTTTGATGGGTTTGTTGCTGGCATGATTGCTGCTGTCACTAGGATTTGTGTTTATTATAGCTGTTTCCTTTTTAATAAAGGATGCTGTTGCATATACACACTGAAAGGAAGCTGTCTTTTCAGAAATTACATTCTGTATGCTGCGCTAGTCATTGCGATGTTGTAAAGTGAGTGTTTTGCTACCAACAGAGGAGGATTATATTTTTTTAATGTACCGATTAGTGTGTTGTTGTTTCATTATAAGAAAGGACGTAGTGTTATTTTTATTTTGTGTTTGTTTTTAAATAGTGTGCACTTTCAAGGAGAAATAGCAAAGGAGGCAATGCTGTGTAGCTGAACATACCTTGATAGGACAACTTGAAGACCAGGGGAAATGAATATGCAGTAAGGGAGAGAATGTCTGAAGTCAATAAGCATATCTCATCTAGGCTGAGCTGAAGCAGTGTCTAATGCCATAGCCAAGACTCAGAGCTGAGAGATCCCAGGCCAAGAAAATAGGCAAGGAGTGGGAGGCAATGAGGCAGGGAGCTGTCACGAGAGCACATAAGCCAGTTGTGCTGGGTAGTGTTTTTCTCACCTGGAGCTGCTTTTAACAACCTCGTGCCCAATGACATTTTCAAGTTGAAAATGTCCTAGAGAGGTCTGTCTATGAAGTAAACTAAATAAGGATGAACAGAACATGAATAAAAAGAAGCTTCAGGAAACCTGATATAATTAGTTTACAGTATGCTAGCCAAGTGCCATTGAAGGCATCTCTAATCAGGTACAGACTCGCTCCTCCTCTCCTTACCTCTCCTTCCCTCTGTTTCTTTCTTTCTCAGACTAAAAAACGTACTCGACATAGCCAAGGATGCCCCATGCTGTAGGAAGTGAGAGCAGAAGAACAGACAGCAGAAGTCAGCATAAGTCTTTTGGTTCCAAGTTGAATGAGAGGATAGGGCCGTTGGTGGTGGGGGAAGTGGTGGTCAGGAGTGATAGGCTTGCTGCCCCCTGACCGTAAGCTGTCACCAGATTGGGAAATTCGCCTCTTGCCATTCTACTACTCTCTTTCACACACACCGATCATCAGCATTAATATAGTATTTCTAGAATCTCGACAGTCTCATTTAATGGAATGTGTGAAAACACTGGGCTTTCCTCATCCCTGAACCAAATTCAGAATTACCAAGATGTTGGATTCAATCTGGAGGGAGAAAAAAAAAAGTCTAGACCAGGCATCCTGGAAGAATATCTTTCTGCACTCCCCTGATGTCATTTTCACAATCTCACCCTCCTCCACATGCACCCACACTGTCTGATTCGCCTTCACCTGGAGGGTTAGGACACTGCCTTGTTGTTTTGGAGGACCTCGGTAACACATCTGGATTCCCATGGGTGCTTTTGTACTTATCAACATAGCTTCCTGGAAGCACCTGTGATATGTCCACACTTTGCTTTGGAACTTTATCCTCTACCACAAAGAAACTGACTTTAAGCTATGTATCTGAAGTGGAATACTTTCTTTCCCAACCAAAGAAATGGTTAAGAAAGGCCAAGAAGTGACTCACAGACTTAGAAAATGAACTTATGGTTGCTGGAGTGAAGGAATAAGTACGGAGTTTGGGATGGTCTTGTACACATTGCTATATTTAAAACGGATAACCAAGAAGGACCTACTGTCTAGCTCATGGAACGCTGCTCAGTGTTATGTGGGAGCCGGCAAGGGAGGGAGGTTTGAGGAGGAATGGATACATGTATATGTATGGCTGAGTCCCTTCACTGTTCACCTGAAGCTATCACAGCATTGGGCTTCCCTGGTGGCTCAGATGGTAAAGAGTCTGCCTGCAATGCAGGAGACCTGGGATAGATCCCTGGGTCAGGAAGATCCCCTGGAGAAGGGAATGGCAACCCTCTCCAGTATTCTTGCCTAGAGATTCCATGGACAGAAAAACCAGGTGGGCTACAGTCCATGGGGTTGCATAGATTGTTATTTCAGTTGGATGATTTGATAGATAATGGATTATGAATGAGATATAGTACAAAATAAGGTTGGAAATGTCAATTGAGGCTAGCCCCATCAGAGACTTGAGCACCTCAGGAAGAAGTTTTTATTAAATGTATAAGTCAGATTTTTTAGTAGAGCCTTACTGTGACGGGGAAGACATGAAGAAAAGCCAATATTAAATCATCAAAATGATTTTGCCAGGTACAGGCCCCTTGCCATGGGAAGCTAGAAGTGTATTCCTATAAGACAGAAATCTAAGTGAAATAAGCCACACAAAGAAAGATAAATATCATATGCTATCACTTACATGTGGAATCTTAAAAAAGTGATACAAAGGAACTTATATACAAAACAGAAATAGGCTCACAACATGGAAAATAAACTCATGGTTACAAAAGGGGAAAGGGGACGATGAATAAATTAGAATTTTCGGATTAACATGTATGCACTACTATAAATATAATAGATGACTAGCAAGGACCTGCTGTATAGCGCATGAAGATTACTCAAAATTTTGTAATAGCCAATACTGGAAAATAATAGGTGTATCTGTGTGTGTGTATATATATATATATCAGTTCAGTTCAGTCACTCAGTCGTGTCTGACTCTTTGCGACCCCATGAATCGCAGAACGCCAGGCCTCCCTGTCCGTCACCAACTCCCAGAGTTCACTCAGACTCATGTCCATCGAGTCCGTGATGCCATCCAGCCATCTCATCCTCTGTCATCCCCTTCTCCACCTGCCCCCAATCCCTCCCAGCATCAGAGTCTTAGCCAATGAGTCAACTCTTCGCATGAGGTGGCCAAAGTACTGGCGTTTCAGCTTCAGCATCATTCCCTCCAAAGAAATCCCAGCACTGATCTCCTTCAGAATGGACTGGTTGGATCTCCTTGCAGTCCAAGGGACTCTCAAGAGTCTTCTCCAACACCACACTTCAAAAGCATCAATTCTTCGGCGCTCAGCCTTCTTCACAGTCCAACTCTCACATCCATACATGACCACAGGAAAAACCATAGCCTTGACTAGACGGACCTTGGATGGCAAAGTAATGTCTCTGCTTTTCAGTATGCTATCTAGGTTGGTCATAACTTTCCTTCCAAGGAGTAAGCATCTTTTAATTTCATGGCTGCAATCACCATCTGCAGTGATTTTGGAGCCCCAAAATAAAGTCTGACACTGTTTCCACTGTTTCCCCATCTATTTCCCATGAAGTGATGGGACTAGATGCCATGATCTTCGTTTTCTGAATGTTGAGCTTTAAGCCAACTTTTTCACTCTCCTCTTTCACTTTCATCAAGAGACTTTTTAGTTCCTCTTCACTTTCTGCCATAAGGGTGGTGTCATCTGCATATCTGAGGTTATTGATATTTCTCCTGGCAATCTAGATTCCAGCTTGTGTGTCTTCCAGCCCAGTGTTTCTCATGATGTACTCTGCATATAAGTTAAATAAGCGGGGTGACAATATACAGCCTTGACATACTCCTTTTCCTATTGGAACCAGTCTGTTGTTCCATGTCCAGTTCTAACTGTTGCTTCCTGACCTGCATACAGATTTCTCAAGAGGCAGGTCAGGTGGTCTGGCATTCTCATCTCCTTCAGTATTTTCCACAGTTTATTGTGATCCACACAGTCAAAGGCTTTGGCATAGTCAATAAAGCAGAAATAGTTGTTTTTCTGAAACTCTCTTGCTTTTTCCATGATGCAGTGGATGTTGGCAATTTGATCTCTGGTTCCTCTGCCTTTTTTAAAACCAGCTTGAACATCTGGAAGTTCACAGTTCACGTATTGCTGAAGCCTGGCTTGGAGAATTTTGACCATTACTTTACTAGCATGTGAGATGAGTGCAATTGTGCGGTAGTTTCAGCATTCTTTGGCATTGCCTTTCTTTGGGATTCAAATGTAAACTGACCTTTTCCAGTCCTGTGGCCACTGCTGAGTTTTCCAAATTTGCTGGCACATTGAGTGCAGCACTTTCACAGCATCATCTTTCAGGATTTGAAATAGCTCAACTAGGATTCCATCACCTCCACTAGCTTTGTTCGTAGTGATGTTTCTAAGGCCCACTTGACTTCACATTCCAAGATGTCTGGCTCTAGATGAGTGATCACATCATCATGATTATCTGGGTCGTGAAGATCTTTTTTGTACAGTTCTTCCATGTATTCTTGCCACCTCTTCTTAATATCTTCTGCTTCTGTTAGGTCCATACCATTTCTGTCCTTTATCGAGCCCATCCTTGCATGAAATGTTCCCTTGGTATCTCTAATTTTCTTGAAGAGATCTCTAGTCTTTCCCATTCTGTTGTTTTCCTCTATTTCTTTTCACTGATTGCTGAACAAGGCTTTCTTATCTCTCCTTGCTATTCTTTGGAACTCTGCATTCAGACGCTTGTATCTTTCCTTTTCACCTTTGCTTTTCGCTTCTCTTCTTTTCACAGCTATTTTTAAAGCCTCCCCAGACCGCCATTTTGCTTTTTTGCGTGTGTGTGTGTATATATATATATAACTGAGTTACTTTGCTCTACACCTAAAACTAACATAACATTGTAAATCAACTATATTTCAATTAAAAAAAACAGATATAGTCATAGTTGATTATGGAGATTAAAGAAAGTGAAAAGAACATTTTTTCAAAAACTAGTATTATTTGCCTGCCTTTCAGGTTTAGTCCTTACATCTTATTTGGCAAACCAGCCGTTTGTCAGGAAGGGAATCCCTTGTGTGAAAGAATGATAATAATCCTTTATGAGAATTGCATTATCAGTTGACTGAGAAAGGACTGTAATTAAATGTGAATCATAAACATTCCATTTTGCCTGAAAAGATTATGAAGCCATGAAAGGTTTTCTTTTATTCTGTCTTAATATTTACTAAGCTTTTATAGATTTCTGATTTGGTCTGAACAGAGAATAGAAGACGCATGAGTTGTATGTTTCATTAGCACATAGGGCTATTAGCTGTAAGAAAGTATAACCAAGGACTAGATTGGCATACTAAATCTTGTTTAGAGATTGGTTGTTTCTACCTAGTATTTTTACACCTGCCGTTCAGCAAGCTGGCATTACAGTAGTATTTGTACCTCAGGTGTCTTGAGCAGCAGATCATATGGA
The DNA here is from genome assembly GCF_023091745.1 of Budorcas taxicolor. Taxonomy (NCBI): domain Eukaryota; kingdom Metazoa; phylum Chordata; class Mammalia; order Artiodactyla; family Bovidae; genus Budorcas; species Budorcas taxicolor. Next base: position 5,307,585 of record NC_068935.1, read on the forward strand.
TTCTCTCAGAGATAATATTGTCATCTGCTTTCCAGTAAGCTTTTGACATTAAAAGGAAAGATTTTCAAACAGTGTCACTACTGTATAAGCACTAATTAACAAGACATGCATGTTAGCAATGATGAAAAAAGAAAAAAAAAAACTGAAGAAGGTTGAAAAACTAGAATAACCTAGGCCTAAGCCATATACCTTCGTAATTAAATGAAAGAGGGTTTCTTTACTGCTTAACCAACTCTCATCTTACAGATAAACCTTGACTCACTTCCAGATCAGAAATCTTACCTCATTGTGTTTATTTTTTTTAAATTTTCCTCACTGTGTTTATTAAGATCCCTCATATCTGAAGTGGCAAGGCTGCTCTAATCCTCACATCCTGCCCCCTTTGCTTGGCTTGTTCTTCTCCACTTTGCCCTCACTTCTATACCACCTACAGGTCTTTTGTGTAAAAAAGCATCTGGTAGCAGATTTTGGTTGAACATTTTATCAGTGGCTTGCTCAATTTTACTTTTTTTAGACCCAGTTTTCATTGATGTATTCTCAAGGCTTAAATAATAATGAAGTGCCTGCCAAAGGTAATATTTTCTAATGTCACATGAGCTTTAGCAATAAGGTAGCTTTGTCAAAGAAGAACCTGAAGGAATTGTAATTACACACTTTAAATGGTTTATTTTGCCAGTGTTGCTATAAAAAATGCTTTATAAATAACATTTCAAGAACAATATTTCTCTGAATCTCTTTACAGCCACCAGAACGTTTCCCAGCAACTTTTCTTATGTCTCCCAAGAAGGTGATATGTGTAACTCCTGGTCAGTTTTCAGCCACTTTAATAGATGACAGTGCAGTTACACAAAACTGTGTATCGTCTGGCTAAAATTTCTTCTCCTCTTGCGAAGGATCTCTGAGTTTTTGTTAGAGCCATTTGGGTAAAGAAACCCAGGAAACAGTTTTAGGACCCAAGTCATGGTGACTTCACAAACCTATTTCTTCTCTGCCAGTTCTAATCTTGACAGTATAAGAAAGTTGCTGGACAATCAATCATGACCTTCCTGGAGTAAAAAAAATGAAAGGGAAGGAAAGGAAAAGAAATTATTAGACTGGTTTTGAGAAATTGAAAGAAATCTTCCATATATTGCTTTGTCTTGTACCCTCCTAGAGTAACACTCATGGGTCAAATAAGATTTCCTTACTCTGAATATGCAAAAGGACAAAATTTCCTGCAAACACTCAGCATGAATGGGTTTTGAAGAACAGAATGAAGGGTGAATTAACTGACGGATCACCTTAAGCCGGCTTCCCAGCTGGCTCAGTGGTAAAGAATCCACCTGCAGGTGCAGGAGACATGAGTTCCATTCCTGGGTCGAGAAGATCCCCTGCAGAAATAAAGGGCAACTCACTCTAGTATTGCCTTAAAAAAAGCCCATGGACTGAGAAGCAGGCAGACTATGGTCCAAGGGGTTGCAAAGAGTCAGACATGACTAAGCAACTGAGCACGCACCAGCTTAAGTTTTAAGACCCATTCATTCATTCAGGAGAAAGTTACTGAATGCCTGCTAATGTGCTAGACACTATTACGGGCTCTAGGGACTCCATAGCACCCAGAACAGATCAAAATTTCTGCCTTTCTAGAACTTATATCCTAGTAAGAAGGAACAAGAAAAAAAAATTTCAATTGTAGAGCGTGTCAGCTGATGATTGTTGCCATGGTAAAAAGAAAGCAAGAAGGGAGTAGAGGGTATGTTAGCATTAGAGATGGAGTAACCAAGGAAGGCTTCCTTGACATGGTGACTTTGAAATAAGGATCTAAATGAAGTAAGTCATGCATATATATGGAGAAGGGGCATTCCAGACAGGCAAGAGCAAGTGCAGAGGCCCTGATGCAAAAGTATGCCTGGCGTTCTCCAGGAAAATTAGTGAGTTCAGGGTGCCTAGAGCAAACTAAATGAGAGGAAGACTACTCAAAGATAAGGGCCTCCTCCCTGAGGGAGGGAGTTGTACACCCGAATGATGTCGGGCCTCATGGGTCATAATAAGGACCTGTTGTTGTTTAGTCACTAAGTCATGTCCGATTCTTTGCGACCCTGTGCACTGCAGCCCATCAGGCTCCTCTGTCCGTGGAATTTCCCAGGCAAGAATACTGGAATGGGTTGCCATTTCCTTTCCATCTCCTGCTTGGCAGCCAGATTCTTTTACTGCTGAACCACCAGGGCAGCCCAAATAAGGACCTGAGCTTTCATTAAAAGAAAGATGAGACACTTTTGCAAGAAAAAAGACATGCTCTTAGCTCAGTTCAGTTCACTTGCTCAGTCATGTCTGACTGCGTGACTCCATGGACTGCAGCACATCAGGATTCCCTGTCCATCACCCACTCCTGAAGCTTGCTCATACTCAGTGTCCATTGAGTCAGCAATGCCATCCAACCATTTCATCCTCTGTCGTTCCCTTTTCCTTCTGCCTTCAATCTTTCCCAGCATCAGGGTCTTCTCCAATGAGTCAGTTATTCGCATCAGGTGTTCTTGCCTGGAGAATCCCAGGGATGGGGAAGCCTGGTGGGCTGCCGTCTATGGGGTCACACAGAGTCGGACACAACTGAAGCGACTTAGCAGCAGCAGCAGCAGCCAAAGTATTGGAGCTTCAGCTTCAGCATCAGTCCTTCCAATGAAATACCAGGACTGATTTCCTTTAGGATTGACTGGTGTCTTCTCCAACGCCACAGTTCGAAAGCATCAGTTCTTTGGCGCTCAACCTTTTTTATGGTCCAACTCTCACATCCACATACCTAGGCTCTTACCTAGGGATTGCCAAACTCACTCTTACTGCTGTGTTAAGAACAGAGTGATCAGTGTGGCATGTTGGAAGCAGGGAGACCACGTAGGAAGTTATTTAAATAATGCAGATATTAGAGATAATGGTGGCTTTGACTAGGGTTGTATTAATAGAGGCTGTGAAAAATGATTAAATACCGGCATATGTCAGTCTGAACTATATGAAATTGCCAATATATGACCATTTGTGATCAACAGAAGCTATGACTTCTAATATAGTTCTTTCTAATCCTTTGAAGGCAGTATGGATAGAATGTTACTAAAATAAGAGACTGGATATATGAAACAGGAGAAGATTCAAAGAAAAATCCCAAGGCTTTTGACCTAAGTAGTTGGTAAGAATCAAGTTGCCATTAACTGAGATGATGGGGACCCCAAGGCTGTTAGTTTAATGCCTGCTGCTGCTGCTGCTGCTGCTGCTGCTAAGTCGCTCAATCACGTCCGACTCTGTGCAACCCCATAGACGGCAGCCCACCAGGCTCCCCCGTTCCCGGGATTCTCCAGGCAAGAACACTGGAGTGGGTTGCCATTTCCTTCTCCAATGCATGAAAGTGAAGAGTCAAAGTGAAGTCGCTCAGTCATGTCTGACTCTTAGTGACCCCATGGACTGCAGCCCACCAGGCTCCTCCGTCCATGGGATTTTCCAGGCAAGAGTACTGGAGTGGGGTGCCATTGCCTTCTCCAAGTTTAATGCCTGCTTGAGCTAATTAGCTTTCTGTTCCCAGACATTGAACTGGTTTCTGCCAACTATTTTGTTGCCGATACCAGTGGTCACAAGTAGACACTAGACAATAACATGTATGATTCATTGTAAATCTGTGCTCATTGATGGCAAAAGTAACCAAGTACTGTTAAACTGATTAATATTAGATCAGCATGATCATCTTTATGTTAGAAGGTCAGAGTGTTACTTGTATCTTTTATAAAATGCCATTTAAAATATGTGATTTCTATATTTGGTATCCTCATACCACCTCTTTCAACTTCTATTGTCCTAGCTCATTTTCTTCCTGTTTTATTTTATTCTTTCATGTCTTTCTGTCATTCTAAATTAGTTAGGATTCAGCTAGACTGCTTGCATTGGTCCATACAATGTGGAAAGATTGTCTTTATGTTCTGTGATTGAGTGTGGAAAATAGGACTGTGAAGTAAGGTTACCATTTGTAAGTCTGCTTTCAGGAAACAATGAAGGTAGATACACACAAGCCCGAGTTAGACAATCTTTACATTTTGATTTACTTGAATGGCCTTGCTAGGAGAATGGTATACATCCAGAAAAGTGAAAGTAAATGACCGTGTGTTTTCTTTAGGTCCATTAAAGATATGAGGCAAGTTCATCAAGAGCAGAATATAACTTTGTGGAAAACCTGTACTGCCAACTTAAATTTAAGTCAGAAATTAGCAAACATTACTAGCTATTTGTCAAGCGTGCTGATAATATACTTTTTAAAGGAGTCATAGTATTCGTCTAGGACAAGTTAAAGACAACGGCCTATCAGGTGGCCTAACGTTATCTTTTTGCCTGACTAGCAGTCTCTGTGACATATCTTTGTCTATTATGGGGGTTGATTTCTTCTTCTGCATATGAATTTACAAGGTAAAAAATAGAATTGGACTGAAAAAGTGTTAGAGACTTTAGAGGAATACTTATATGTATCATTCAGTATGTCCTAATTTAGAAACCATAAAAGCTGTTTGCTCAAGCTACATTTTCAAGATAACATGTTGTGTATTAACATAAGCGGTGCCCCAAGTTGTTGGAAGGCAGACTTGGTTTTGTTGCTGGGAAACGTTACAGTTGAAGCAATCCTTAGCAGCAAATTGGTCCACATCTCTAACGATTTTTTCCCTTAGAAAAGTATGATGACAACCAATATTCTACCTTTAGTATAGAAACCTACCTTTAATATATCACTGTTGACTCTATGCTTAATTTTATTTATCATTTTCTCCTTTTTATTAAACTCTCATCCTTGTTTCCTCTGCCCTTAAAAACCCAGTAAGGAAGATAAAACAAGTGCACAAATAAAACAAGAAATGTGACATGATGTAATGTAACAGATATTTTTATATTTTAAATCCTGCTTTTACTGGAAATTAGCTTGTAAGTAGATGTAAGTTACATGGTTTCATGATTCAATGCAATTGTTTCTCAAAGTGTGTTTCAAGGTGTCCTAGGGATATCTCCCAAGAGGCACTGGAGGTTGTTGATGAGATGGAGACCTTACTGCCCTCCACTTCCATCCCCCGACACACATCCTCACACAGAGCAGTTCCATTTTTATCAGTTTTATGTTTTTATGTAAGTAAGGCTGTGTGAAATAAAAGCTTTCTTTGGATTAAAGAATTTTTTAAACCATAGCTTTAGTAAAAAACATGATACTTGGTTTGATATAAGAGAATTCTGAATAGAAATTTCCATTCTGCCCTTAGATAATGCTTACATCATCTATCAGCAAACACCCTCTGCAGAAGTTTCTCAATTGTCATGATCAAATGAGTGACTTTTGACAGCACCTGTTGCAATGGATGACCAAACATTTAATTAAAAGAATGTGGATTCTATTCAACTATTTTGGTATCATGGATCTTTTTTTTAAAAAAAATTGGGAAAAGCACTACATATATTTCTTATGATGTTGATTATTGCTTTCATGTCTAAGTTTCATGTCTAAGTAATTTGCCTAAATAATGAGCTGGCATCCATGAAACTCTGTACTTATATTTGTTTCTGATCCCCACAATCAGATAAGCATTTCAATTACACTTGATTCTGTGGTGTTTTATCTTTCTTTTATCTTTCAAAATTGTATAGAATTTGGAGCTCTAGATCAGAGGATCCTCAAATTTTACTCTCTGTGGAGAGATGTCAGACCCCTTAGCTCTTAGGGTAGCCAGTGTCCTTGATCCTGTTCCCTTAGTATGTGAGTAGCCTCCTTTATTTACCCTGGGATGCCAGACAAATATTCTCATTTCTTAAATATATCAGAATATATAAATTGTATAAAGATGAACAGAGGAAGGAAATGGTCCTTCTCTTTCCTTTCCTCTTTTTTTACCTTCCCCTCTGTTCCTTCTTTTATCATTTTCTTGTCATCAAACCCCCTGCTTTATAAAGACCAAAGAAACACCAGGAGACTAGGGGTAGGGAGCATAGGCAATTTGATGAAGGCAAGAGAGTCCAGTACTTTTTTCTGGACCTCAAGCCCTATTTAAATAAACTTTATTTACACATTAAGAAGAAAAAATATAGTTTGACAAGTTGACTCCTTTCCCTCTGGGTTTTCACTTGCATCAAGCAAAATCTGCAACACTCACGTATAGATGGGGCAAATGTGTTAACGTGTTGGGGTCCATACCAAATGAAAAAGTTAGATGTGCACTAGCTTTCATAACAGAGAAGGCAGTGGCAGCCCACTCCATTACTCTTCCCTGGAAAATCCCATGGACGGAGGAGCCTGGAAGGCTGCAGTCCATGGGATCACGAAGAGTCGGACACTTACTGAGCGACTTCCCTTTCCCTTTTCACTTTCATGCATTGGAGAAGGAAATGGCAACCCACTCCAGTATTCTTGCCTGGAGAATCCCAGGGACAGCAGAGCCTGGTGGGCTGCCGTCTGTGGGGTCGCACAGAGTCGGACACGACTAAAGCGACTTAGCAGCAGTAGCAGCAGCAGCTTTCATAATGGGAAAAGCACGAATTGAAAAAGAAAGGTAATAAAACCAGTGCAGGGTATCTAGGCAAGATGAGAAAGCAAATTGCTTCAAATATGAATTACATGATGACTCTCATAGTGTTCCTATTATTTTCTGAAAATTCAGGATGGCTTTATGTTGAGCTTGAACCAGAAAGATTCTGTGTCCATTCTGGGTGTAATCTGTAAGAAATGAACTAAAACAGGTGAACATGTTCAAATGTCATCATTTGTTTTGCAGCTTAGCCACCACTTTTCTGATTGCAAAACGAGTCCTTCAGTCGTGTCCATTGTTTGTCACTAGTTCTTATGATTAACTTCCTTATACTTAGATAACTTATTAAAAATGTTTTAAAATAAGAGGTTCAAGGGCATTTTTTTATTTTTTAATATAAATTTATTTATTTTAATTGGAGGTTAATTACTTTACAATATTGTATTGGTTTTGCCGTACATCAACATGAATCCGCCACAGGTATACACGTGTTCCCCATCCTGAACCCCCCTCCCTCCTCCCTCCCTGTACCATCCCTCTGGGTCATCCCAGTGCACCAGCCCCAAGCATCCAGTATCATGCATCGAACCTGGACTGGCGATTCATTTCATATATGATATTATACATGTCTCAATGCCATTCTCCCGAATCATCCCACCCTCTCCCTCTCCCACAAAGTCCAAAAGACTGTTCTATACATCTGTGTCTCTATAAAACTCCTAGAGGAGAACATAGGCAAAACACTCTCTGACATAAATCACAGCAGGATCCTCTATGACCCATCTCCCAGAATATTGGAAATAAAAGAAAAAATAAACAAATGGAACCTAATAAAACTTAAAAGCTTCAGCACAACAAAGGAAACTATAAGCAAGGTGAAAAGACAGCCTTCAGAATGGGAGAAAATAATAGCAAATGAAGCAACTGACAAACACCTAATCTCAAAAATATACAAGCAACTCCTGCACCTCAATTCCAGAAAAATAAATGACCCAATCAAAAAATGAGCCAAAGAACTAAATAGACATTTCTCCAAAGAAGACATGCAGATGGCTAACAAACACATGAAAAGATATTCAACATCGCTCATTATCAGAGAAATGCAAATCAAAACCACAATGAGGTACCATTTTACGCCAGTCAGAATGGCTGCAATCCAAAAGTCTACAAGCAATAAGTGCTGGAGAGGGTATGGAGAAAAGGGAACCCTCTTACACTGTTGGTGAGAATGCAAACTACTACAGCCACTATGGAGAACAGTGTGGAGATTCCTTAAAAAAACTGGAAATAGAACTGCCTTATGACCCAGCAATCCCACTGCTGGGCATATACACCAAGGAAACCAGAATTGAAAGAGACATGTGTACCCCAGTGTTCATCACAGCACTGTTTGTAATAGCCAGGACATGGAAGCAACCTAGATGTCCATCAGCAGATGAATGGATAAGAAAGCTGTGGTCCATATACACAATGGAGTATTACTCAGCCGTTAAAAAGAATACATTTGAATCAGTTCTAATGAGGTGGATGAAACTGGAGCCTATTATAGAGAGTGAAGTAAGCCAGAAAGAAAAACACCAATACAGTACACTATTGCATATATATGGAATTTAGAAAGATGGTAATGATAACCCTGTATGCGAGACAGCAGAAGAGACACAGATGTGTAGAACAGTCAAGGGCATTTTTTAAATGCCTTACCTTCTCTTGCCTAGAGAGTGCAAGGCAAAATTCAGACTTGAATATCATTTTTCTTTTTTAGGAATAATTGTTCATTTTGTAGTTGTTTGTAATCATGATGCTCTTGCTCTTCCTGTTAACTGATGATAATTCACGTTAAGTCAGCCACATGTTAGAACTCATACATTGATCTGATGGGAGAAATATTGGTATTAACACCAACCTGGTCTTAGAGATATGAGTCTTTTGTGAACATATATATTTGGCTAATAATGCCAGAGGAAAATTAGTGGAATCAGGGAATATTACACTTAAATGAATGAGATACTGGTACTACTGTTCATTTGCGTAAATGTGACTGAAGGGAATGGTAATTACTTGTACCCCTTTCTACTTTAAGAACTAGTGTATCCTGGCCTTGTCAGTGATTGTGGTCATTCCACTGTTACTGATTACAGTCTAACCTGTAACCAGTACAGTATAATCAGGACAGTAATCAGTACCTGTAATTAGGTACTGATTGTCTTTAGCATGTCAAATCATCACCAGTGTGTTAAACATCACCCATCATTGGAGAAAGGATAGTGGTAAAATTATAGAAACATTTAGTGTGGATAAAGCTGCTCAATTGTATTATTAGTTAGAATACAACTGTTATTAGAATATGATTAGAATCAGAAATACAGAATGCTTTCTCAGAAAGACTCAAACATGAAAGAATCTTCAATAAGCAACAGTAGTTATAGTTTTCCCCTTCTAAGGAAAAGATCAGATTAAAAATCTTATCTTTTGATACAGTCCTCAACACACTCCTTTTTAAAATAATGCTTTTAATCCAGAATGTTGAGCATAACTGTCTTCTACTCATAACCTGAAGAATTTTCTAAAACTGATGAGTAAGCAGGTTATACAGTAAGGGAAAAGCAAGTTATACAGAACCCGATATGGGAATTTGCTTGTTTCTCCAGCTAGCCTTGATGTTTCCTATCTCATTCCTTCAATAACTACGAAGTTTTAGTCTCGTTTTCATGCCCACTCCATGGCAATGTAGAGATTTTAGGGTATCTAAAAGATAGAATAGGTCAAGTTTGGAGAAAAGATTGTTTTTCTATTCCAATTGGAAAGATTTAGCTCTTTTCAGGTCATCAGAAACTTAAAACCTCTGTAAGGTATAAGTCTCATCATATGGTTTCACAAAAGGATTCGTCCCTAGTGTACCATTTGGGACTTAGTTAGCATTCAACACATCACCCATGTTCCTAATGACACACATTTAAATATATTCTTTGAAAGTTATTGTTTCTGCTAAGAGACACATTATTTTCTAGCAACAGCAACAAAGCCTGTTTATTTGTTTTTGTGGAATATTCAAGCCATAAATGTTTAAACAGCCTAAGGGGCCATATGTTTGAGTGTTACCTCTGGAGTAACCAACCTTGCAGGTTTTGCCAAACACCAGAGGGTTTCCACAGACATGGGACTCTCAGTGCTAAAAATCGAGAAATCCCAGGAAAACTTGAACAAATTGGTCACCCTCAAAATAATTTCTCAAGTTGCGGTTACATTGTATGTAGGTCAGTCTGAGCTTTTGGATAATTTCTTACAAGAAAACCTGAGAGTCCAACAAAGGATCCTTCCTTTTACTTGAAATATATAACATTTTATTCATCCTAGAAGGAATAAAAAGAGTATAAAAGTTTTCATTAAAGGCTAGATCTTTAATGTCAAATAGTATTAGTAGAGATTTTATTACTACTTCATTTAATATTTATGAGTCTACTTTGATTATCAGTTATCCTTTATGATATCATTTATAAGATGACTGAGTAGAAGCACATTTTCTAAGCTGAACTATTTAGAATAACAGTAAACAATTCTTTAATAGCTGGAAATTGGAATACAGAGTGCTTGATGGAGAATTAACCTCCAAATCATGTTATATACTGGGAAATTAGGGTTACGTTTGCAGTGGTGTGGTAACAAATATAAGGATGAAGTGTTTAGTAGAACTTCATAACCTGTCTGATTTTATGTATGTCAGAGATCAAAGTATGTCATGTGAAAGATTGCATTACTATGCAGTTAAAATCTGAAATAATGCAAGTAGCATATAATATTTAGAGGCTATCATAACCCCAGGAAGGAACATCGCTCAGCCGTGTCCGACTCTTTGCAGCCCCATGGACTGTAGCCCACCAGGCTCCTCTGTCCATGGGATTTTCTAGGCCATAGTACTGGAGTGGATTGCCATTTCCTTCTCCAGCGGATCTTCCTGACCCAGGGATTGAACCCGGGTCTCCCGCATTGTAGACAGACGCTTTACCGTCTTAGCCACCAGGGCATGCAGCAAACTGTGTCTAACTATCATCAGCGTACCCTGTTTTCTCGTAAGTTTTGTTTCCTTTTAGAATATTGTCATTGCAGAATAAATAAGATTAGTTAAAAGAACTTATATATAATCGTAATCCTATTCACATACACATATGCTTATCTGTATATTCTCTCAGTGGTGAAGAATCTGCCTGCCATGCAGGAGACACAGGTTCAATCCCTGAGTTGGGAAGATCCCTTGGAGAAGGAAATGGCAACCCACCCTAATATTCTTGCCTGGGAAATCCCATGCACAAAGGAGCCTGGCCGGCTACAGTCCATAGGATTGCAAAAACGTCAGCAGCTACGCACACAAGCATATTCACATCCATGCTGCAGTCCATGGAGGCACGGACACTGACATAGTGGTGTGTTTCGAATGGCCACTTGCCAGATCTTTAAAGTCGCCTTCAAATACTGGTTGAAAATCAGACTGGAAATTGTTTTGATTTTATGCATACTCAAATAAATGACATGCTAATTTATACCTTTAGAAATATATCTGCACATAGTATAATTTGGAAAAACACAATTATATTAAAGTATTTGGATTAACCAATGGCAGTGTCAAATACAAAAACCCACAGCAGTAGAATTGAGTAAAATGGAGTAAATTTTAATGTATATATCAGACACATATCCCTGTATCTAATGAAAATACGTGGTTTATATTTGTCACTTTGGAGACCCTTGTGAAAATAGTATAAGTGTACTTTCAGAACAGGTAGTAGTCTGCATTGCTTGTGGACTGGAGCCAGTGTTCTCCTGAGTTTATTCTTGTTAACTTTAATGCAATTAAAATGTATTTAGAAGCCTAATAATCTTATTCATGGCACATTTCTGTAAGTTTAAGTGTGTGATTCTTTAGGGAGACTAAAAAAGAATTTATTTAGTGAGTTAGAGGAGAAACTGCACATAGGTATAGAAGGGGCGATGCCAAAACGAAAGGAAGTAAGCCCAGGGAAATGCCATATTTTTAATTACTTCCAAAGGGTACTGGTATATGTTTTGTAACTGTTCATCTGTGTTTTTATGAAGTGCTGACTCTTTGAAGCACAAAATTACATGTGTGTGCCTGAAGGCATATGGAAAGAAAACACACCAGAAACTATACTGACTCTTAGCCACTGACTAGTTTAATATGTACAGTTTGGAGAGGTCTGGGAGTCCAGCGAATCTACTGATTTTGATTAGTTTTTCAAGAAGGAGAAGAAAAAAACATTTTCAATCAAAAACCTACCCCTGAAAATTTGTTACATTAGAGATGATGCTTTGAGATTTTCTTCCTGACTGAAAAATAGGTTGTTAATACCAAAAGGTCATTTGCACCTCTAGATTTTGCTGTAAACTATGATATACCTTTGCAAATAGAAATCTTTTAACATTTACTCTAATTTTTTTCCCCAGCGCTTAAAAAGCAACTACAGAAAGAGAGGCTTTTTCAAATAACTTATACGTAATTCTAAAATTTGTCCCTCAGTGGTGTATTCAATATCTTAATGCTATAATTAGACTTTACTAATAACCAACTGTAAGAGAAACAATAACACTTTGGTGACTAGAGATGATTCTGCTTTTAAAAACATATTTAAAGAAAACCAGTGTTTTGCTGGTAATTCAAAGACTTCCATGATATTCCCATTTGGGAAGCCACTTCCTCTAATGGTTCTGGCAAGAGTCCAGATGGGGGCTTATGAATAGGGGTGCATTTTTTACTTCTATATAGAAAGCTATAATCAAAGGAGCAAATACCTCCTGTAGCTAAAAGTCAGATGTACCATTTAATATTTTCAGATAGCAACTGCACTGTCATTTCATATGAAATTCCTTTCATTAACTATAGAAAACAGTACCTGCCTGCCAGGTTTTGAATGTCCTTCTTTTAACTATAAAAGTAAAGAGTAGAGAAATCTCACATTTCTAGTACTTTTTAGGGTAAGTTTGCAAAAAGAAACAGGAAAAAAGAGAAACTCCTTTATTGTTTACTAGCATTAAATAAAATCTTTGAAGAGAATGCCATAGTGAAAGGAAAGCATCATAAGATCAGTAAAATGACAAAACAGTCAACAGTCAACCAAACAGTTCACACTAGATATAATCAACTAGTCAATAAGTTTTTTAAATCTTTTACAATTTTTTGTTTTGCTTTTCATCTCTTGAATTTTTTTTAATGATAACATCTCCATTTTTGTTCTTACTATTTTTCTATGTAACCTAACAGACATATTTTGATAGCCTGTGCTGCTGCTGCTGCTAAGTCGCTTCAGTCATCTCCAACTCTGTGCGACCCCAAAGATGACAGCCCACCAGGCTCCTCTGTCCCTGGGATTCTCCAGGCAAGAATACTGGAGTGGGTTGCCATTTCCTCTTCCGATGCATGCATGCATACTAAATAACTTCAGTCATGTCCAACTCTGTGTGACCCCATGTACAGCAGCCCACCAGGCTCCCTTGTCCATGGGATTCTCCAGGCAAGAACACTGGAGTGGGATGCCATTGCCTTGTCCATTGATAGTCTATACTCAAGCACAAAGGTTTGAGAGGTCTAGAGGAACCTACAAATAGTGCAATTATAAAAGGCCTGTGTAGCTTAAGGCCTGGAGCAGGCGATGGCGCCCACTCCAGTACTCTTGCCTGGAAAATCCCATGGACGGAGGAGCCTGGTGGGCTGCAGTCCATGGGGTCGCTAAGAGTCCGACACGACTGAGCGACCTCCCTTTCACTTTTCACTTTCATGCATTGGGAAAGGAAATGGCACCCCACTCCAGTGCTCTTGCCTGGAAAATCCCATGGATGGAGGAGCCTGGTGGGCTGCAGTCCATGGGGTCGCGAAGAGTCCGACACGACTGAGCGACCTCCCTTTCACTTTTCACTTTCATGCATTGGGAAAGGAAATGGCAACCCACTCCAGTGTTCTTGCCTGGAGAATCCCAGGGACGGGGGAGCCTGGTGGGCTGCTGTCTATGGGGTCACACAGAGTCAGACACGACTGAAGTGACTTAGCAGCAGCAGCTTAAGACTTAGGAATATATTGATGTCCAGAGTAAACACCACGGATCAGCTTTTGCTATGCTCTCCAGGCAGTGATGATTTAAACCATCTATACAAGACTATAGAAGCACACTGCTTTTCTTAAACACATATTGCTCACCTTACAGTTTAAAGAGAGTAACTCTAGTGATGGATCACTATTTGTGTACATGGCTATAGATGAAGAGGTAAGTGGACAAGCCACAGCATCCTCTTCATACATATGAATGGTGAGCTAGCTCTTCTGTTGTTTATAATGTATCTTCTTAGTACAGGGTCTGCCTCAGCAGCCCTGCTTCTTAGAGATATCAATATACTTGATAGCATTGCTCCAGGAGAGAAAATACATAGAGACATCTTCAGAAATATAGGACCATCTGGTTAGAATTACTTTTAGTGGCTCCATGGAATATTAGTAGTTCATTGTTAATACAGAGAAGTCCGTTGCACCCCACTCCAGTACTCTTGCCTGGAAAATCTTATGGACGGAGGAGCCTGGTAGGCTGCAGTCCATGGGGTTGCTGAGTCAGCCACGACTGAAGCGACTTAGCAGCAGCAGCAGAATCATTAATACAGAGAGCGAAAAGGACATTATATTGGAATGAACAACAATGGTGCAGTCACTTAGATATCTTAGGCAAAATAAGTTTTGTGTTGCTTAGGTTTTCTTCCTAATGTTACGGTATTTTAGGCATGGTGCCTGGTTTTCAATTCTTTCTAAATATTTCTTAGTGCACACTTCTAAGGGGCCTCATTTTAACAGAATCTTCTTTATTAGATCTGTGTCATTTGGGCATTGTTTCTGTTCTTTAATTTAGTGAAGGGAAAGTTAATGATTTTGCTCTTTGGAGTTGAACATCTTTGTGAATTTAAATATTCATTATATAGAAGACTAATAAACAGAAGATTCTTTTTTTAAAGATGGTCAAATACAAATTGAAAGCAACTACCATCTGTACAAAATTTTTCATAAAAATCATTGAAGGAAGAAAAGCATGTCATCATATATACCAACCTTTCTTTATGCATTATCCAATAAAATGACATTTCAAAAGATTCACAGTGGGTAGCATATGGAATACCCCATTAACACTGATTAGATTTAATAATGTTTGTATCACTGTTTGGGAACATGTACAAGGGATGTGACAGCCATATATTATTAACATCAAAATAACTCAGAAGAAAAACTCCTAATTAAAGCAAGACTGACTTAGAAACTTAGCAAAATTGCAGCCAGAAATAAACACCTACCCACCTGCCCAAGACTTGGGACTTTCCTTTGTGCATACAAAACAGACTTGCTTCCTAGGGCTGCGAGATGGCTGCTATGCAAATTATAATGGGCTGTGACAATACCACTTTCAGCTTGTCCAGAATGGCATGAAGCCTAGTCTCAGAAGGACAACATTGCTGCTCGAGTTAAGGTTTCAGCCAACTGGCATCAAAGGAAAGCAAGATGGGGTCCACAGTGGTGCTGAGCTGCGCTTGGCAAATGTGCATATATTGAGCTCAGCATCACAATAGCAGACTCACTTATGGAGTGTCATGGTAACTGATGCCCACCTGTCCTGGGGAGCAATGTATGTAGTGCCTTTGTGTTTTCATAGAAGAGGTCTCTGTGCTATGTTCACTGGGTCATTTCTAGAAAAGGGAAGCACCAGCAGATTAAAGTAAATGAGAGAAGGAGGTTGTTTCACTGGACGATTTGAAAATCTAGTTGGGAAGAATTCCCACCACTTAAAAAAGGAACACTTATACTATAATTTCTGTGCCTGCATTCTGAAATATAAGAATGCTCACCAGAGACTTTTTATGCACAAGTATCTGCAGGCTTTGGAAATTTCTTTGTTATGTATTTAACCCTTTTTCAAAGTTGACATTTCCCTAATACTGAGTTGACCGAAAAGTTTCTTTGGATTTTTCCATAACATCTTATAGGAAAATCTGAATGAAGTTTTTGGCCAACCCAATATTGACATTGCCTTTTTAAATAGAATTTTTCATATCCTGCCCCAAATTCCATTTAATTAATTCCTTATTAATTCATCTAAAAGCAAAGAATAACCCTCCAGAACCAATCACTTTTCTTCCTTGTTGTTAGCCTGGGGCCTGTGTTTTTTTGTTTTGTTCAGTTCAGTCGCTCAGTCGTGTCCCACTCTTTGTGACCCCATGAACACCAGGCCTCCCTGTCCATTCCCAACTCTAGGAGTTTACTCAAACTCATGTCCATTGACTCAGTGATGCCATCCAGCCATCTCATCCTCTGTCGTTCCCTTCTCCTCCTACCCTCAATCTTACCTGATGCGAAGAGCTGACTCATTTTGTTTTGTAATAATATCAAAACATATATATATAAAGTACTGAAGGAATCTAGTTTCATCATATAATTCTTTTGTTCTTATGTATTATTAGCTCCTTAATTATTAGGTCATATTGTTTTCTCTCTGGACTTCCCTGGTGGCTCAGACAGTAAAGCGTCTGTCTACACCAGAATCTGCCATTGCTCTTATTTAGCTTATGCGTATTAATTTCAATCCAGTTTTAATAAATTGTCACTTATATTAAAATTTTAAATCAGTAGTAAATGTGCAAGTATTTTCTTTTCCACATGTTCTTTTTAGGTAATTGTCCTTATTTTCTACTTTTATTTTATTTTTACTGGGAAAAATTATTTATAAGCTGAATAATATTATAACACATAAATATTCTATTAACTTGATTCATAAAATGAGTTCAAGATGCTTCTCATATATGTTAAGCCATATAGCCATATTCATCATTTTTTTTTCACTAGTACTTGAGGGCACACGTGCTTGCTCAGTCGCTCATTTATGTCCAACAATTTGCGACCCCCTGGCCTGCAGCTCGCCAGGCTCCTCTGTCCATGAAATTTTCCAAGAAAGAATACTGGAGCGGATTGCCATTTCCTTCTCCAAGGGATCTTCCTGACCCAGAGATGGAACCCCCATCTCCTGTGTCTCCTACATTGGCAGGCAGATTCTTTAGCAAAGCCACCTGGAAAGCTCAGGACTTGAGTAGTTTTATCTAAATTAATTTTCATCCACTAATGAATGTTAGGAAGCATTGTGCATCATTACAAGTCTTTGTTCCTAGACTAAATATTTCCCAAGATGTATAATTATATAAACATATTCTTTCCATCTCCCTTTTCCAAAAGTAACTTTAATACATTATGATAAAAGTAATAATGTATTTATAGAGACAGGATAAATCATAAGCAGTAAAGATGAAAGAATCAGATTAGACATTCTATTTGTTACTCAGTATGGTGTCTCTTATGCCCAGGTTTCCATCTTTACAGAACTTACTGAGTCTGTTTCTGCAATCTAACTGATTTTCTTTTCTCTGCTATCTGTTATTCAGTGATTATGTGTTTGGTTGTGTGTTTTACACAAAATAACTAACAGCCTAACATTTTGGCACACTTTGCTCTTATGTCTTGAGAATGCCTGGGCATTTGTGGATAAGAGAGATATATTTTTGTTTATATATAGAAAGGAGTGAAAATCACTCCCAACTACTCCCCCTGCCACTAAAATGAATACCCTGAGATGCTTAAGTACCCACTTTAAAACAAACAAACACGAAATCTTATGCATCAGACTGATTTAAGTAGTAATGTACAAAAGAAGCATACATTAACAATTTGTGTTTTTGTTTTATTTTTGAGACTGCATTAAACTAGGCACTGGTATATATAACCTATTCTGTCACTTGTTTCGCCCTATATAGAGCTTTAGTAGGAGCATCTCCATTACCTTAGACCAGCCAATGACTACTTCCAGCATTTTCAGGCAGCAGCATGTCTTCCAGGGCGCCCAGCTGTTACACAGGGGAGGGCGCACCACAGGGAGCCAGCCAGGTTCTCTTCCTAGAGCCAACTTAATCATAGCATCACAGAATGTTTCTGTTATCCTTTGCTGTTCCCTGGGTAACTCTGCCTAACACTTAGAATCCTTCTCTTGCATTGTCACAAAGTAGCTCTAAAGTGTGAGTCTCAAAGTTTATCTAGGTGTATCCACTGGCATTTTTTCTGTCCCTTTCATTCCTAGAAACACACACTCTGTTCCTCTAGGCTTGTAAGCAACGTCTGTATACTAATTTGACCTGGAACAGTGGGGCTGGAGGGGAGGGGAGGAGAAAGCCATTGGCCATTCTATCTTGAATTTTGCAGAGAACTCAGACATTCAAGCAAAATTTTAGATTCAGTATATGTATATGTTATGTTTGTGTGTGTGTGTCTGTGTGTCTGTGTGAAGAGTTAATGACCTCAATAGAAGTCTACCCTTTTTATAATTGTGGTAAAAATTGTGAAAAATGAGATCTACCCTCTTAACAGATTAAGTGTACAATACAGTATTCTTTACTATAAGCACAACGTAATATGGCAGATCTTGTTACCGATTGAATTGGGCCCTGATGCTTGACACTTACAAAATCAAAAGCGTTGGTAGAGAGGAAAGTTGTCTTTAATCAAAATGCTGGCAGTTTGGGGAGATTGTGGACTCAGTGTGCCTGGAAAACCACCTTGAAAGATGATGCTTGGCCATGAAAGTTTTAAAGGAAAGGCGGGAAGTCATCCCAGTGAAACCTTGAAATAGAGGTGCAGAGTCATCACCATCCGCCACTGTGTGCAGGCTTGTGTGCAGGCTGTTGACTACTCGTGATCTCCCTCTAGATGCTATCTTGTTCACAGTTTGGTCACCTAGTTTGTTCATGAGATTACTGAAGGGGAAGCTAGTGAAGAGGTCTGGTCATCTGTTATTTACTTACTCTTTATCCCTACTTCTTTGATCTATGAAAAGTTCTGAATTAGGCAAGGGATTGTGTGATTGGACTTCCCTTGTCGCTCAGTCAGTAAACAATCCATTGTGTGACTAAAAGATCCAAATTGAAAGGTGTACTGGGGCTGGGGATGAATAGAGCATGGGGGTGCTGGGTTAAAAGTTAGTTACAGTATATAGCTTTGTTAAAGTGACAAGGATAGGCGCTTCCTGCTGAGGACAGTTTCCCAAGTGCTACTTACAACCTCTAGAAATTGGTTCGTCTTGTTTGACTGAAATTCTATATGCATTCTAAGGCAACTCCCCTATTTCCCCTCCCTCAGCCCCTGGCAACCACTATTATATTTATTTTCTAGGAGTTTGACTACTTTATTAGATATTTGACATAAATGGTGTCATGCAGTATTTGTCCTTGTGTGTCTGGCTTATTTGACTTAGTATAGTATACTCCAGGTTGCATCCATGTTATAGCATATGACAGACTTCCTTCTTTTGTATGGCTGAATAGTATTCCATTGTATGTATATACCACATATTCATTATTCATTCATTCATGAGACATTTAGATTGTTTCCGCTTCTTGCCTATTGTGAATGATGCTGTAATGAACAAGGGAATGCAAATATCTTTTTGAAATCTTGCTTTTTTTCTTTTTCTTAGTCCAAATGCTGGCTTTGAATAACACATTGATATTGAAATTTATATGATTCCTAAGATCATGTGATTTTTTGAGATGTCATAGACACCTAGACACAGCAAACACATTAAAGATAGATTCATAGTCCTAGTTTATATCCATGTCACAAATACAATGCTACTGAAATTATTTTGTTATTGTTTGTTTTCGTAAAGCAGAAAACTTTCACAGGGCACATTTTTGTCTTTCTAACAAAGGAGAGAAAAGAAAAGAAATGTGTTGTTTGAAAGCATTTAAATAGCTTCTTCCGTAGAAAATGTCTAAAAATGTCTTTCTGCATTAAATAATGCAATTTCCTATTGAAGACAAACATTAATACTAGAAAAAATACAGCATCCATTAACAATGTAGCAAAAGTAATCAATTCTTACATATGTATGTATACACATACATACATGGATCCATACATGCACATACATACATATTTAGTGAACCTTAAAAAATAGAAGAAGAGTTGCTAAAAAGTATAAGAAATGTGGTGCAAGAAAAACAGCTTTGCCTCAGAAAATTCTAACGTAGCCAAAATTACATTTTCCTAGTACAATTTCTAGCCTAGAGTTGGTCCAGAATAACTGACCATATTGAATAAATACAGGGAAACAATCTGAAATGTTTGGCTGCCATGATTGAAGTGTTAGATTAATGTGCTTTATATCCTGAAATGAACTTGTTTTCAACCTTGTGAAAAATTTTATTAGGTGAAGAAGAGATTAGACTTAGGATTAGGGTTGCATGATCATCTAAAGACAATTTATGTAAGGTGATGGTGTGGATAGATTCTGAGAAGTGAGCATAGATCTTCAACGCTTAGAGAACTAGGAGTTGAAAATTTAATGCCAGGGATGACAAACAGCCCAGACTGAAAAGAAATAAGAGTTGTCAATAAGAAACTGGGTTAGAAATAAGAAGTTGTGTTTAAATGCCATTATGTTTTTCTAGAGTAACATATCTGTCTTTGAGATAGTTTGTTGTTGCATTGTCTGACTCTTTGTGACCCCATGGACGGTGGCCCTCCAGGCTCCTCTGTCCATGGGATTCTCTAAGCAAGAATACTGGAGTGGATTGCCATTCCCTTCTCTAAGGGAACTTCCCAATCCAGGGATCAAACCCAGGTCTCCACATCATAGTCTCCTACGTTGCAGGTGAATTCTTTACCACTGTGCCACCTGGGATAGTTTATTGGGGGTTAAATTCAGGATGAGATTGCCCTGCACTTACTAGATTCTTACCTTGTTTTAGAAATCATAGGACATACAAAAGATGGGCAAAATATGTTTTACCATCAACTGCCTTCAACCGAGAATCAGAAGATTTAATATAAAATTGAGCAACGAGCCTAAATAATATATTCAAGTATTTCCATTATAGAAATCTCAAAATGTTCACTGTTTCTCAAGCGCTTCCCTTTCTGCTGAATACTTATGCAATCTAGCATTTTATAGCTGGGAGGAACCTTGTAGAATTTCTACTCTTTTTTGCTCTGTTTTGCAATTGAGGGAAATAAATCCCATTCCCTATACAAAAAAAAAAAAAAGGATTACATCTTTGCCTCAGTTCATAGGTCTTTCAAAAACACAGAGCTGGCTTTTATCTTTATAAGTAAACTTGGTTTGGAATACTTTTTTCCTTTTTGTTATCACTTTTTTACCTCACTGGTGATTTCAGTTAAGGAAAGATAAGTAAGAAATGATAAAGTATTATCCACTGAATTTGAAACTACCACTTGAATTCAGAATGCATGGTTGAAAAGTATTTACAGTTCAGTACACTAATCCCCAAATTTGAAACAGCACTTGAAAACAAATGTAGGAAAAATTGAAAACTTAAATCCCCAAAGAATTCAGGGAATCACTTTATAGTAAAAAATCAATCCCAAATACCTAGAAATTCATTTCTGAGTAGCAGAAAGAGTAGCAGAATTACCTGATACAGTACAAACTGAAAAATAAAAAACTACAGAGTGCCCAATAATAATGAGCAACGGGGATTCTCAGATATTCAGCATCACCATTTGTAACGAATTTCATAGCTGTATACAGTCTGTAGTAATATATCCCAAAGTCCTTTATACCCTCATTCTGTCACTACCTGAAACAATAAAACTTAATTCCTCGGGGACAAAATTCACACTGGCTACATCTTTTGCTTCATTGACATTTGTAGTGAAATGATCTTTTAAGATCATTGAAAACTGTTAGCACAGGTTCGGGGATCTGATATTTCACTCTTTTAGCTGCAGTTATAACACCAGAATAGTTTCTGTTTGGAGGGAACATAGCAGGGCCAACCATATTCAGGCTAAGGGCGTGTTCGCTGAACCCACAGCATGTTGGAGAGCACTTTTGAGGCACTGTCCTGATGTAGATTTGAATGGATAAGGGGAGATCTTTGCTCCATTTGCCTTGGCTTTGCAGTTCTCACTCTTGCCATATAAGCTGATGTCCAAGTTATCTAAGAAGCCATTATTTCCAACTGCCTGTTGGTTATTACCATCCCAGTATTCCCTAGCTATCTCAAGCTCAGTCTGTTCAAAACTACTCAGTATTCTCCCTCTCTGCCTGCTCTACCCACTAGAAATAATGTTCCCTTTCTTGTATCCCAAATTCTGTTAAAAAACAAGTATACACAAGACACACTCTAGTTACTCAGGTAGGAGAACTCAAGTATCCTTAATATGGGGTTAACCCAAATGTTTATTCAGATTTTTCCATAGCATCTTACAGGAAAAGCCGAATGAAAGTTTTGGCCAACCCAATAGTTCCCTCTCTCTAAGTAGTAACATCTAGTCAGTCACCATGTCCCATGGGCTCTACCCTCTCCATATTTCTTCTATCCATCTTCTACTCTCTGTTCACATGCTACGTCATTGGCTGTCTAGATGCTCTCCCAGGGATCAATGTCTCATCTCTCCAAACCATCTTTCCCTCTGCTGCCAGAGTAAGATTCCTACAAACAGGTGAGATCACATTGCTCCTCTGAATGAAAACCATTGATTAGCCATTACCTCCAAGGAAAACATGAAAACCTTATCATGCATTCAACACCTTTCCAGGTATAGGGAAGGAAACTTGCCTTCCACGTTCCTGGATTCAACAGCTGAGTCTGTGAAACTGACACTAGACAGATTACCATAAAGGTAAGGTATGCATGTGGGCTTCAGTCATGTCACATTCTTGCTACGCTATGGACTGCAGCCCGCCCGGCTCCTCTGTCCATGGGGATTCTTCAGGCTAGAATACTGGAGTGGGTTGCCATGCCCTCCTCCAGGGGATCTTCCTGACCCAGGGATCAAACCCGCGTCTCTTACGTCTCCTGAATTGGCAGAAAGGTTCTTTACCACTAGCACCACTTGGAAAGCCCATGAAGATAAAGTATACAAATTTATTAAGATTTAATGATCTCCTGGAGTAGGAAATGGCAACCTGCTCCAGTATTCTTGTCTGGAAAATCCATGGACAGAGGAGCCTGGTGGGCTACATTCAGTCCATGGAGTAGCAAAGGGTCGGATACAGTTGTGCTACTAAGCACACACCTTATGACATCATAGAAAGAAAAAAAGTGAATGCCCAAACAATCAGTGAGATTTGAGAACTTATACAGTATCTTAATTGGGGAAGGGGAGATGGGACATAGGCCACTTAGAGGTGAGTAAAGAATTTTTTAAGGAAGATGAATGAAACATCAGGAGAATAGATAGACGATATGATAGTATAAGGCAAAGCTTGTCTGGTGGTTTCAATTTCTAGTCTCCTTTCCTTTAGGAAGAGTCATTCTTCTCTGATTAAGACAACCAGATTAAATTCATACTTTTGTAATCTGGAGGAGTGGTAAGGGTACCCAGGTTCAAATCCTGAATCTGCCACTTACTGTGAAAATGGCATTGAGAAAGTCAATAGACCTCCCTGAGGTGAATTTCATCATGTGTAAAAAGGAGTTACTGATAGCATATATGCATCATAGGGCTATTGGGAGGAGTAAATAAGACAATGCTTGTAAAACATTTAGCTCAATGCCTGGTTCATTGTAAGAGTTCACTAAACATTATTTCCCGCTACTATTGCTCTGCTATTGTTTAGCTGTCTCCCAACACTAGTTGATAAATTCAGTGAGGGTTAGGAACCATATCTTATCACTATATTTACTTTCTTTTCCTCCACTTAATCTCCCAGTTTCTTACACATTGTTTCTGCATGATAAATGATGCTGAGAGCTGAATATGAGGTAGGGCTGGAATTGGTACTTGATCTAATTAACATCTGTGTGTCCAGACTATGAATATCCAGTAATAATACTGACATTCCAAAATATACACATCAATCTCAAAATTTCCCAATCATAACTCTTATGTTACTCTAAACACAACTATTTATATGTCAGTCTCAATAGTTATGCATTGGCCAACACCTATTTTTTAACTCTTTGATACTATGTAATTTCTTAATTTATCAGATAAACTTTAATTGGATATTTACATAATATATGCTCTTCTTATCAGTAGTTAGGAACTAACAAATAGACTTACTGTCATTTGCATAGTATGCTATGTTGCATTTGTCTAGGGTTTTTCCTTATTGTTGTTAGTGTATGTGTGTGTACTTATATATGTGTATGTATGTGTTAATTTAGCTAGCATTTTTTATGCCTTTGAACAGCAAAAAAAAGTTGGATGATGTCAGTTTCCTGTTTCAAACTTCAATGACTTACATCTTTCTTAAGAAAACTTTCAAAATGCTTGAGAGACCTGTGAGGCTTCCCAGGTACCACTAGTAGTGAAGAACCAATGCAGGAGACACAAGAGACGCAAGAGATGCGGGTTCAATCCCTGGGTTGGGAAGATCCCCTGGAATAGGAAATGGCAACCTGCTCTAGTACTCTTGCCTGGAAAATTCCATGGACATCGGAGCCTGGTAGGCTACAGTCCATGGGGACGCAAAGGGTCAGACATGACTGAGCGACTGGACACAGCAAGAGGCCTATAGAATCTGGCCTCTACAGAGGTCAGGAACCATCTGTCTCCTATTTCCCACTTACTCCATTGGCTCTAGTAGCCCAGGCTTTTTTCTCTGCCTTTTGTGGCCACAGTGCTCCCATCTCCCTCAGAGCCTCCACTCACCCTCCTCCAGTGCTCCTCTGGCTCTGCCCCTTCAAGTCTGAGTTCTAGTATTTCATCCATCAAGTGGCATTGCCAAACACCTGGCCCACCCATACACCCACAGTCTAAGTTAGGTCTCCCAAATATATACTCTTGAAAACCTGTGCTTTGCATTTCATGCTTTTCAATTGATGTTTAAAAAATTGTATTTCTTTAATGGATGCTCTCTCACCAAACTGTAAGCTCCATGTAAGCCATGACCCAGTGACTTTGTGTCAATATTAAGTACTGTATCCTCAGAACCTAGAAGATACCAGACACAGAGTAGGCAGTTAATGGATATGTTTGGATAAATGATAAAATCACTCTCTTAGGTATCTCTGAATGCAAAGATAGTCTGTCTTCAAAGGAAGAGTAAAAAGATATATCCACAAAGGGCACAGTGAGTGAATACTGAAAGGGGGTAGAGAAAAGTAAGAGGGCTGAGTGTGCCTCTTACCTCTGTAATGTTCATCAGATCTGTGGCTTTAACTGGAAGCTGATTTAAAAGCATTTTCTTTATACCCAGCCAACTCAGGCCACCTGTGGAAAAGTGGGCTCATTACAAAATTGGCTCATCACTCCAGTAACATAATTGCCTACTATATGTTAAAAACTGGGGACTCTGGTTCAGAAAACCTATCACTGACTATGCTATCTTTGTTATACTATTTAAAAGTCCAATGCCTAAATTTTGTAATCTGATTTTTTTATAATTTATAGTCTAAATACTGAGACATTTTAAACTGTTACGTTGAACCCAATTGCAATGTATATATACCATATTGATCTTATTAATATTTCACATTGTAAATAGTCATTAGTGCGTATTTATCATATAATGTGTGATCTCTTAGTAAATTTCAACTAATATGCCATAATATTAGTTTTTACATAAATTTCTTAAAAATAGTAATCATTTTTGTCTAAAACTGATATATTCAAATTAAATGAAAGAATTCACATTTGGTTTTTAGCATTTAGAGACATCTTTTCTGATATATTATGGAAAGATGAAATGCTGTCTATACTTTTAATAGATTTTATATTTGTGACTTCCTTTCATTTAAACAGATAATTATTCTATGTTGCTAACTAAAGCTTTTTGAAGGTTAAGTGGATCTCAAATTGATTTTTCCATGTTCTCAACAATCTAGATGTAATGATATTTCAGAATTTCAAGTTTTTTATTAAAATCACAAGTGATGTACTGCCTATGAAGATGGAAATTGTAAGAACTGATTTGACTCAGTTCACAATGAGGTACATAAACTCCTTCGTCCCCAGTGTTCTACTAATGCTTATTCCAGTTCTAATGGAACAAGTCTTATGTATTAACAATTACTCTCCACATCAAAATTAAGTAAAATGACAGTTTTCTCTGCCTAGTATTTGATGCAGCAATGTAACAGTTTACCCTGACCCTCATAAAGTCCCTACCTAGCTGAGTCTAAAAATTAAGATTGACAAAGACAGATTAACAGGAAAAAGCATATAAATTATTGAATGTAAATTTTACATGGCATGCATGGAAACTTTCATTAGTAAAAGATGACCCAAAGAAATGGTTAAACCTGAGAGGTTTTATGCTGGCTTTGATAAAGAGTGGAAAGTCATGGAAAGATGTGATAGGGCAACGAAAATGAATCATAGGAACTGGGGGGACTAAGGTCTATTCATTCAGATTCTTCTTGGTGTCATTCCTCCATCTTGGAGATAAAATCGTTCCTTTCTTTAGGATATAGGCAAGATACCTCTCATGTGGGGATTTTCTGACCTTTTTCACAGGAGAAGAGCAGGGGGAAACTCACTGACCTTTCTATTTCTATTTTCTCAAATTCCTTCAGCTTAAAGTATTCAATATGCCACAGTGCCATATTGTGGGGTAGTGTCCTGAACCCCATCAGCTATTGTGGCATTTAGAAGGTAAGGGTTACAGCACCTGCCTTCAATCAGTATAGTTATAGCTACTGAAAATAGTTAAAAACTATATATAATATATATAATATACCTTGGAGAAGGAAATGGCAACTCACTCCAGTATTCTTGCCTGGAGAATCCCATGGACAGAGGAGCCTGGCAGGCTACAGTCCACGGGGGCACAAAGAGTCGGACATGACTGAGTGACTATCACTCGTATATAATGTATATAAATGTATAAACAATAATTCACTTCATATTTGAATACATGCCTGTGGGTAAATTATGGTTATTTTAAGTTGAATTTTAGGCCCATACTAATACTATGTTAGTGAGGAATCTAATATATAAATCTGTATATGTAGACACACAAAAGCATAGATTATAAAAGCTTTAGACAATTCTATATAGTGTCTAATACCCAAGTAACTGTGTGAATACTGCTTCCTTATGTCAAATTTTAAAATAAGTCAATATAAAAATACGTCACTTTTCCAGATTCATGATTGAGATCAAATGGTTTAAAATTAATGTTACATTTAAAAAGCTAACATTTTATCTCCTAGCTTTTTAAAATGCTGACCACATTTTAGTTTGTAAACCTGCAAAAACACTTCTCTTAGAAAATGATGTAATTTTAGTTCACAGTTGTCTTGAATAACTTCTAACCTGCAAAAATCAGAAATGCTTTTCTTTGTAGAACAAGGAATTTAAAAGTCAGCTAGTAAAAGGAAAACTTCTCTAAATTGCTTTTCCCGCTTACATTTGATAAGTTTGTAATGCATTTGATATGCCACTTTACCACTTTAAGATTATGTTTCTTTTAGTATATAAATTACTGTGAAGTGAAGTGAAGTGAAAGTCGCTCAGTTGTGTCCAACTCTTTGAAACCCCATGGACTATACAGTCCACAGAATTCTCCAGGCAAGAATACTGGAGTGGGTAGCCTTTCCCTTCTCCAGGGGATCTTCCCAACCCAGGGATTGAACCTAGGTCTCCTGCATTGCAGGCAGATTCTTTACCATCTGAGCCACAGGGAATTATGAATTATCTCTATTTTTTAAATATTAAAGTACTGTGCATTATCTCTATCTTTGAAGTTTATCTTGGAAAGTCCGTTGTTTTCCCAGGGTTCTTCTCTCTCAATATTTTAAGGACTCCCAAATTTGCTTAAGCAAATGGGAAGAGGTCACTCTACATGTTGATCCCAGAATAGTCTAATCATCTTCAGCAAAGTGCCCTTTTCTTTGATACTAAGACAGCTATCATCACCATCTCCTATGGTACCAAAGGCCCGAAAATCTGGGCTTTCAGGAGCGAATGGTCTTTTCCTCCTGCTCTCACCATTCTCTTCAACAGTTTCTCAAGAAAAGACATCAGAAGAGCTTCTAGTGTTACTTACACAGTGTGGCCAAACTGGCCTTTCTCTTTCACCCGAACATGGCTTCTCATGCCATGCTGTCACAACCCAGCTAAGGGTAGGCTGCCTGGCCCAGAGATGTCCATTACAAGCGTCTGCAACATATTCGCTAAAGTCTCTCTTATAGTCAAGCTTGCTGCTACTGCTGCTGCTAAGTCGCTTCAGTTGTGTCTGACTCTGTGTGACCCCATAGACGGCAGCCCACCAGGCTCCCCCATCCCTGGGATTCTCCAGACAAGAACACTGGAGTGGGTTGCCATTTCCTTCTCCCATGCATGAAAGAGGAGAGTGAAAAAGTTGGCTGAAAATTCAGCATTCAGAAAATTAAGATCATGGCATCTGGTCCCATCACTTCATGGCAAGTAGATGGGGAAACAATGGAAACAGTGGCTGACTTTATTTTCATGTACTCCAAAATCACTGCAGATGGTGACTGCAGCCGTGAAATTGAGAGACCCTTGCTCCTTGGAAAAAAAGTTATGACCAACCTAGACAGGATATTAAAAAGCACAGACATTACTCTGCCAACAAAAGTCTGTCCAGTCAAAGTTGTGGTTTTTCTAGTAGTCATGTATGGATGTGAGAGTTGAACTATAAAGAAACCTGAGCACCGAACAATTGATACTTTTGAACTTTGGTGTTGGAGAAGACTCTTGAGAGTCCCTTGGGCTGCAAGGAGATCTAACCAGTCCATCCTAAAGGAAATCAGTCCTGAATATTCATTGGATGGACTGATGCTGTAGCTGAAACTCCAACACTTTGGTAGTCTAATGTGAAGAACTGACTCATTGGAAAAGACCCTGATGCTGGGAAAGATTAAAGGCAGGAGAAGGGGACAACAGAGGATGAGGTGGTTGGATGGCATCACTGACTCGATGGACATGAGTTTGAGCAAGCTCCAGAAGTTGTTGATGGATAGGGAGGCCTGGCATGCTGCAGTCCATGGGGTTGCAAAGAGTTGGACATGACTGAGCCACTGAACTGAACTGATGGGAAGTGTTCACAATGATTCCCACAGAGTATATTTTTTAAGAAAAGATTAGGTATAATGATCTTTTTTATTATTGTTATTGATTTTAGTTATTCTGTCACTGCTACTATTTCTGCTATGTGTCAAACACCATTTTAAGGGCTGGTGATGTTACCAAACTTAAGGTTTGGCTGTTCACCACTCCAAACTCAATAATCATGAGGCAAATGTCAATAGAAAGGAGAGGTGCTTTAATCAGAAAAGCTGGCCTCTGGGAAGAAGGTGGACTCATGTCCCAAGAGCATCTCCCGAGATTCACCTTGGCAGTGACAGTTGTTTTTTTTTAATTGGAAGATAATTGCCTTACATTGTTCTGTTGGTCTCTGCTGTACAATTACCTGAATCAGCCATGCTATACTGTGAGTTCAGTCACATCTGAGTCTTTTTGACATGGACACGAGCCTGCCAGACTCCTCTGTCCTTGGGGTTTTCCAGGCAAGAATATGGTAGTGGGTTACCATTTCCTACTCCAGGGGATCTCCCTGGCCCAGGTAACAAACTTTTCTCTCTTGCCTCTCCTACATTGGCAGGCAGATTCTTTACCACTGCACCACCTAGGAAGCCTGAATCACTCATAGTTTTTCAGTTGATAAGTTGTGCCTGACTCTTTGTGACTCCATAAACTACAGCACGCCAGACTTACCTGTCGTTCACTATCTGCCTGAATTTGTTCAAAATCACGTCCATTAATTGAGTCAGTGATGCCATCCAACCATCTCATCCTCTGTCTCCCCCATCTCCTCCTGCCCTCAATCTTTCCCAGCATCAGGGTCTTTTCCAGTGATTCAGCTTTTGACATCCGACTTCAGCAGCAGGGGCCAAAAATATTGAAGCTTTCTCTTCAGCACCAGTCCTTCCAATGAATATTCAGGGTTTTTTTTCCTTTAAGATTAACTGCTTTGATCCCCTGGCAGTCCAAGGAATTATCTGTATGCTCTTGGGTTAAATGAGAAGGTAAGGAGGAGAGAGGTAAGAAGAAAAGGGGCTGGGACTTCTCTGGTCCAAGGGCTATCCAAGGGAATCTCAAGAATCTTCTCTAGCACCACAGTTCGAAGTCATCAATTCCT
Source organism: Budorcas taxicolor (assembly GCF_023091745.1). Classification (NCBI taxonomy): domain Eukaryota; kingdom Metazoa; phylum Chordata; class Mammalia; order Artiodactyla; family Bovidae; genus Budorcas; species Budorcas taxicolor. The sequence goes on from NC_068935.1 coordinate 5,337,250, forward strand.
CGGCACTCAGCCGTGTGTGTGTGTGTGTGTGTGTGTGTGTGTAGCCTCCCTGTTGAACCTCTTTCCCCTCACCTCTTTTTATCTAGGAAAAGAACCAACAGGTTAGGCAAGATGTGGTGTGCATTCAGGAGAGCATGAATTAGGAGTTAGGTTAAATGACCTAGTGATCTCATCCCTATAGTTAGGTTCTTTTAGAGGAGAACAGAAAAGGGCAAACAGAAAAGAGCTGTTTTCAGAGAGGCAGTGGTCAACAAGACAGACATGGTCTACTCTCTTCAGCTATATTTTTAAGTGAGGAAATTTGGCAATGAACAGGTAAATAAAAACAAATGAGAATATCACATAGTGATAAGTTCTGACTCAGAATGAAATAAAATAGGCCAAAGCAATAGTGATGAGAGTGGACATTTCATATTGGAAGGTTGGGAAAAGCATCTCTGAGGAGGTGATGATTGAGCTGAAGTTGAATGACCTGGTGAAAAAGAAACATTCTGAGCAGAAAGAGGAGCAAGTGCAAGGGCCCTGGGTTGGGTATGAGAACTTGCTAAGCACAAAGAAGAGAAAGAAGGTTAATGAGTCTGGGTATATCGCTTAAGAGGGAGAATGAGATGAGATTAGGTTGCAGAGGTGGGTAAAAACCAGATCATGTAGATCCTCATAAAGCTTGAGAATGAAATTGGGTTTTGTTACAAGTATCATGGGAAACAACAGAGGCTTTTCAGGAGACGATTTACATTTGAGACACCAGTAGAGTCCATGAAAAATAAAAGGTGGAGATGACGAGCAGGCAGTTGATTATAGAAGTATCTCAGAGGAGAGACTGGGGCTACAGGTATAATAGGCAGTCATCAGTGTAGATGGTATTTCAAGTCATGAGAATTGCTGAGGTCAGTTAGGTAGACTACAGCCAGAGGACTCAGGACCAAGCCCTCAGGGTCCTCTAACATTTTATGGAAGTTGTCAGACAAGGAGAGGAGATAAGAGAAAAATATTTTCAGCATGAGGGTGTGGTGTCATAGAAACTAAGAAAACAGGCTAAATGTTTCATGTGGGAGAGACATCAAAAGGAGGACAGAGGGGTGAATGTTAAATTTGGCAGCATGGTCATTGTCATTATAAATAATACATTTCTAGCATATGAAAAGAATATTAAACTAGTATCATGCAAGGGATTATCATGATGTGTACTCTAAAGTGAAAGTGAAGTCGCTCAGTCGTGTCCAACTCTTTCGACCCATGGACTGTAGCCCACCAAGCTCCTCTGTCCATGGGATTCTCCAGGCAAGAATACTGGAGTGGGTTGCCATTTCCTTCTCCAGGGGATCTTCCCGACCCGGGGATCGAACCCAGGTCTCTCGCATTGCAGGCAGACGCTTTAACCTCTGCGCCACCAGGGAAGCCCTGATGTGTACTCTCGGGGAGGAAAAGTAATTTTTTCTCTACCCTTCTGAGCAATTGGCAGGACCCACCCCCTGGTCGCTCTGTAATGAAGACAGAATAACAAGAGAAAACTAGATAGAAGTGAATAAACATGTATACCTCATGTGTATGTAGCAGATATGCAGAAAAAAATGAGAAACTCCCCAAAGTAGCCTAAGGCACCAGCTTAAATAACCACCTTCAGCTAAAGGCAACTTCACCAGTGATACTCTTGATATCCTTGATTCTCTGGTGATTTAGAGTTATCCTTCTCTTCCTGGTGGCTCAGCTGGTAAAGAATCCGCCTGCAATGCGGGAGACCTGGGTTCAGTCCCTGGGCTGGGAAGATCCCCTGGAGAAGGGAATGACTACCCACTCCAGTATTCTAGCCTAGATAATTCCATGGACTGTATAGTCCATGGGGTCACAAAGGGTTGGACATGCTGAGTGACTTTCACTTTCACTTTCTCTTCCTGGTCCACAGAGGAACACATCCTTAACCAGTGGAGATTTCCTTTATAAGTGGAAATTTCCCTTTCAAAAGGGTAACTTTAACTCTTTTCAGAGCTTTTCCTCTGTCTGCTCTTTCTCAATCAGCTCAAAATAATTTATGCCAAGGAGACATGTTTTGAGATGGTATATTCACTGCATTCTAACCTTAGATGGATGAGTGCCTTTTTGGGGGGGCAGGGAATGTAATTTGTTATGTTTACAGTTTCGTTGATAAAATGAGTGCCTTTTATCTACTTTTCACAACTCTAAAAATTGAAATAGTGGTATTTCTCTGCCTTTTGGATAAGGTGGTTTGAAGAATGTGGAACATAGTGTATTGTAAATAGCAACAAATGCAAATTAATAAGTAGAATTGTTTGTAATGTTAGATTATAAACTGCTTTGGGGTCTGGATTAGGTTTTAATGATCAGTGTATGGAGCACAGTGCTTAGCAGAATACTAACCAGTATCTTGTATCTAGTAGCTGCTCAAAGAAAAAGAAAATTTTAAAAATGACTGAAAATAAAGAAGTGGAAAGAAATGATGGTGTCTAGTTCTTTTTCATCTGTAGAATCCCAAGTAGGATTTGGTGACAGGGTTGTGATTGTGAAAGATTTCAGTACTGACTCATGCCCTCCATCCCTTTTACAAAGTAATCACTGTGAAGAGAAGTGAAGGGCTTGGAAATTGGGCTGCTCTCCAGTTATTAATTCTAAGCTGCAGCTTTCCCAGAATTTTTCAAATTTTCTCACTGTGGTATACAGACAGAATTTCTGAAATCAGTTTTTCTTCTAGGAGAACAAATTTGTGAAATTGTGTATCACCACATGGGCATATTTTAGCTGGCAGAAAATTGTGTTATGATAAATGGGAAATGTACAGTTTTTTGCCTTTTTTTAATCTTTAGCTTTTTCTTCATGTTGTACAGATGTTGAGCCTTCTGAAGTACACATGGTTTAGTACCTTGCTGCAAACAGGATGTAAGTAAGTGACCTTTGCAAAGCGGGTGTTCTTACCAAGTGTGGCATGAGTCTGTTTTATTTAGGCAAGAGAGACTAGAGAACAAAAATTTCACTTTCATTCTGTGGCAAGGAATAAAGAGAACTGTCTTATTTCTGTAGCTCTCAAACAGGATGTTCCAACACTCTCTTAAAAATCAAACAAATATGATGTTCTCAGAGGGAAAATCAGGTAGCATTACCTGCAACCCTTTTGTTGGTAAAAAGAAAGGAGAGTAAGTCAGAAATGCATTAATTCTTCCAGGTATATTGACAGCAAAATGGACTTGAGGATTGAAATATTTAACATGACTCCTTAGCAAGGAAGAGGTTGACGTGTAGCTAATATGAATGCTAAAATTTAAGTAGCATAAGAAGGAACCTAGGAAGGGGGGCATCTCACTTTTAAAATCCTGCTACATCCCTTAAATGTCAGCTGCAAAGTAATTTTCCAGAAATAGTCTGATTTCCCTACTGACTTCCATTGTGAAACTAGAGCTGTGTTCCCATGGAAAATAAATTTGGCCCCAGGTTGTAATAAAACACACTGAAGAATTCAGAAAATTTTATAAAATCCAGCATTTCAAAAAGACACAGTTATCAGTACCTGATAAAATAATACTATCACAAAACGTGACTACACTGTGCATGTGCGCATGAATGTATGCATACTAGGTCGCTTCAGTCATGTCCGACTCTTGCGTCACCTGACTATAGCGTACCAGGCTGCTCTGGCCATGGGATTCTCTAAGCAAAAATACTGGTGTGGGTTACCATGTTCTCCTGCAGGGGATCTTCCCAACCCTGTTGTTGTTGTTGTTCAGTTGCTCAGTTGTGTCCAACTCCTTGCCACCCCTTGGACTGTAGCACACCAGGCTTCCCTGTCCTTCACCATCTCTCAGAGCTTGCTCAAACTCAGGTCCATTGAGTTGGTAATGCCATCCAACCATCTCATCCTCTGTCGTCTCCTTTTCCTCTTGCCTTCTGTCTTTGCCAGCATCAGGGTCTTTTCCAGACCCCGTAGTGGATCTTAAAATAGCACACCCAAAACTATGCTGTTATTCTTTTTTAACAAGTCACAGTGATGGGCTTCCCAGGTGGCACTAGTGGTAAAGAACCTGCCTGCCAACACAGGATGTAAGAGATGTGGGTTTGATTCCTGGATCAGGAACATCTCATGCAGGAGACATGGCAACCCGCTCCAGTATTCCTCCCTGGAGAATCCCATGGACAGAGCCGCCTGGTGGGCTACAGTCAAGGGGCTGCAAAGAGTTGGACACAACTGAAGCGACTTAGCACACATATCATGCAGTCTAATACCTTTACATTTTAAGACATTTTGCTTCTGTGATGATTATTGATTTTTAATAGACTTAACTTTAATTGTGAAAGGTGTATTTGGTTTCCTTTGTATTTTTTGTGGTTAATCCACTTACCTTTCTCTGAAGCATCCTTATCAATTAACATTCAAAAGCTTTTAGCCATAGAAGAAAGACCATAAGGAAATGCTCTAAAATGTTCACAACGCTTATTTGTTAGAAATTTTAGTTTAATTTTGTTTATATATTTCTGAGTCACCTAAAGAGGTGATTTTCTGTATATCTTCTATAATCAGGAATAAAGTTGATGATTGCTTTCTATAAATATATACATAATGAGATACATTTCAGTTCAGTTCAGTTCAGTCACTCAGTCGTGTCCAACTCATTGGGACCCCGTGAACCGTAGCACGCCAGGCCTCCCTGGCATCATCAACTCCCTGAGTTTACCCAAACTCATGTCCACTGAGTCGCTAATGCCATCTAACCATCTCATCCTCTGTCGTCCCCTTCTCCAACTTCTGGGTCTATTCAAATGAGTCAGCTCTTTGCATCAGGTGGCCAAAGGATTGGAGTTATAGCTTCAACATCATTCCTTCCAATGAACACCCAGGACTGATCTCCCTTAGGATGGACTGGCTGGATCTCCTTGCAGTCCAAGGGACTCTCAAGAGTCTTCTCCAACACCACAGTTCAAAAGCATCAATTCTTCTGAGCTCAGCTTTCTTTATAGTCCAACTCTCACGTTTATACATGACAACTGGAAAAACTATAGCCTTGACTAGACGGACCTTTGTTGACAGAGTCCTGTCTCTGCTTTTTAATATGCTGTCTAGGTTGGTCATAATGTTCCTTCCAAGGAGTAAGCATCTTTTAATTTCATGGCTGCGATCACCATCTGCAGTGATTTTGGAGCCCAGAAAAACAAAGTCTGACACTGTTTCCACTGTTTCCCCATCTATTTCCCATGAAGTGATGGGACAAGATGCCATGATCTTCATTTTCTGAATGTTGAGCTTTAAGCCAACTTTTTCACTCTCCACTTTCACTTTCATCAAGAGGCTTTTTAGCTCCTCTTCACTTTCTGCCATAAGGGTGGTGTCATCTGCATATCTGAGGTTATTGATATTTCTCCCGGCAATCTTGATTCCAGCTGTGCTTTCTCCAGCCCAGCATTTCTCATGATGTACTCTGCATATAAGTTAAAGAAGCAGGGTGACAATATACAGCCTTGACGTACTCCTTTTCCTATATGGAACCAGTCTGTTGTTCCATGTCCAGTTCGAACTGTTGCTTCCTGACCTGCATATAGGTTTCTCAAGAGGCAGGTCAGGTGGTCTGGTATTCCCATCTCTTCCAGAATTTTCCACAGTTTGTTTTGACCCACACAGTCAAAGGCTTTGGCATAGATGTTTTTCTGGAACTCTCTTGCTTTTTCGATTATTTACCCATTTACATATCTGGTTCCTTTTATGCTTTGGTAGTAGTGGTTGTTGTTATGACTTTGATGATAAAAAGGTTTAAAGCAGTGATGTAATTAATTTTAAAACAAATACTCTTCTGAAATATACTGCTGTAAGTGTAGTCCTGGTATTACTGAACCAAATTTGGGTCCACTTGCCTGCACGCAGTAAAGCCAATCTACTGACACCAGGTTATGGTGAAGGACACGTAGCAGTTATTAGTATTACAGGCGCCAGGCAAGGAGAAAGGGTCTGGGTGGCTTGTGCTTAACACCCTCAAACTCCCTGAAGGGTTTTTTAGCAAAGCATTTCTAAAGCCTGATTTTTGGGGGGAGGTGTCTCAGGGTATGTGATCAGCTCATGTACTATTCTCTTGGTGGGTTGATGGTGAAGTAACAGGGTGGTATCACAAGGATTAATGTCACCAGTCCTTAGACGCCAGTAGACCTGGGGGCTAAGTGCACAAGGTCATCAAGTAGTTAAATATCTTCCATTTGGTGGGGGTTTTAGCATTTGTAAAACAACTTCGGAAATGGGCAACAGATACTATTATCTAGGTGCTTCAGAGAGGATCTAAAGCAGAGAATAGGGTGAGGGGCCTGTCCTGGGAAGGTCTCGTGGTCCTACTGGGTTACACACTGCTGGCAGTTGCAGCAGCACCTGGGAGCATTAGAATTACAGTCCTCAGGGCCTGGGCTCAGCTCAACAAGCAGCATTTTGGGTTCTCAAAAGTCGTTTGGGTGATTAAGGTTCTAGAAATACAGTAGAATGTCTCTCCCCCTCTCTCCCCCCCCTTCTTCTCCCTTTCTCTCCATAGTTCTTCCTCTCCTCCCATCTTTCTCTCCCTTTCCTTCCCCCTCCTCATATGGGATATATGTATATGTATATACGCACACATACAGATACATAACCTATATACAGAATTCACTGAAACCTCTTTACCTATAGAGAATGTGTATTTATTTAACATAGAAAATACATACTTTCCCCCTAAGTTTTTGTTGCTATTTCCTTTTACCTTATCTAGTTCATAAAAAGATATGAGGCAGTTTTCTGATGTCTGTACTTCTGTGCTTTCACTTAGCAAACATGTTTGTGGTTATACCTTAAATAGTTCTGCCTCATTTATAGATTTTCAAAGCACACTAAACGATGTAATGACTCCAGCAAGTTGTTATGGGCTGAATTGTGCCCCACCCACTCCAAATTCATATGTTGAAGCCCTTACCCTCAAACTTCCAAATGTGACTGTATTTGGAAATAAGACATTTAGAGAGGTAAGTAAGTTAAAATGAGGTCCTTAGGGTGGGCCCTAATACAATATAACTAGCGTCCTGTTAAGAGATTAAGACACATACGACAAGGACAGAGGGACCACCAGGTAAGGACGCAGAAAGAAGGCCGTCATCTGCAAGCCAAGGAGAGAAGTCACAGAAGAGAACAGATTCACTGACAGCTTAATATTGGATTGCTCTCCAATATTGAAGAAACAATGAGAAAATGCATTTCTGTTAAGTTACTCAGTCTGTGGTGTTTTGTCCTGGTAATCTTAGCAAAGTAATGCAGAAGTATTTACAGAAATGATGGTATAATTCAATCTTAACATCTAATGACTGCCTTTAAGGTACTATGTGGATCATGTTCCTTAACAGAAAGCTACAGCTTTGCGAAGAGTGCCAGAGACCAGTATGAAAAGCTATTCACCATGCACAACAACATGGTAAAGCTCTATGAGAATCTTGGAGAATACTTTATTTTTGACTCTAAGACTGTGAGCATAGAAGAATTCTTTGGTGATCTCAACAACTTTCGAACTTTGTTCCTGGTGAGTAATATATCTTAAAGTCTTGCAAGGCTTGTTGCTTTGGTTTTTAAGTGGTTTCTTCCATAAGAATTTTATTTTATGTACCTATGACAACATTGATTTCATGTTAGGGCCCTTTAACAGGAATTGACAGATATTTTATCCCTGTGACACGGATAAAAATTGTTGGCTGGCTTACCATATAATGGGAACCTAAATGAATTATCTTCAACTTTAGGCACACATGGGAATTTTCCTGCTGGAATTTTATAGAAAATGAATGAGTTGATACTCAAATGACCCTGATTCTTTAAATAGCATAATATTATAATTTGACCTAGCTTAAAAATTAACATCTAAAAATCCTTTTTTACTCAATGTATTAAAATGCTGTGATTGATGAACTAGTTTCTTTCATAGTCTAGATGAGAAATTGATTCTAAATTGGATGATATAAATCGCCTGGAATACCTAAAGTTTCTTTAAGAATGTGGGCTCTCCTTCTTCAAAATGTGACTCTTGGGGGAAATGGTAAATATTAGCATTAATTGGAGGTAGATCATCAGGGTGCCAGTTATGATGCTAGAGGAAAGCAAAAACTTTGTTGTATAAATGCTGTGGAAATACTTCTTTACATTCAGTGAAGGCATAGTAAAGCACAGTCTCTGTGATCTTTATGATCATAACATAAAGAGGTGCACAATAGTTGATATTGAACAAGTCCATTTTTTAAAGAAGGAATTCTAGCAATTATGCCCAGCAGGAAGATCTGTCAGCAAACTAATTCATTGCAGTTTGAGGTATGTTTCTATCCTCAAAGCAATTATTTGCTAAATAAGGCTCTCTCTTTTAATTGATGGTGTTGGCCCCATTAAATAATTTGATTTTGGTGTCATTTACACAGTCTATAAGCTACAAACATACTTGTAGAAAACATTTGCTTTCATCTGCTGATTTAGGACATGTGACCCAGAGTACACCCCAGCTTTGGTAATAGAAGCTAAATGAAAAACTTTCATAAATATGATCATTTGTCTTATTTTTTATGGAGAATATTAGCTTAGTTTGGCCTTTGTTCTTTGCCACTTAATAGGCATGCATGTTTTGTTTTTTAGTAGTAAAATGTGTTCTATTGTTAGAGTTATTTTTTTCAAAACTTCGAAGTTGTAAATATGACATGAACATAGGAACACACTCAGGTTATAACTACTTGAATTATTTTTGAAAAGAATAAAAAATCTGTTAAAAGGACTGGGGACTAGTAAACACACTTCAATTGACACATGGAAAAGAGAAATCAAATAATTGTTTGCATAGCATCAATGTCTATGGGTGAATAAAGAGATAAACAAATGTAATTAGCATTGTCAATCCCTATGAAAAAGGATTTTGCTTTAATATGAATGGGATCCTACAACACTGCTTGTCATATTATGTGCCCCTCACCTCCCCAATACATGGACACAGAGTAAAATTTGCTGTACTTCTCTCATGTTGCAACATTTATTTAAGGACAATTCTTCTGTGACAGCCTGTGTTTAGTCTTATTATCCAGTTGCTTAGAAGACTTCCTAAGAGCTATAGTTATATTATCTCTCAATCATAATTTTCAGAAGCTAAGGATATTAATGATAAGAAGAACTAATTGTATGTCCTGGTGCTCTCACAAATAAGCTATGTGGTTAGGTTAAGTCATTTATCTTTCTAGCTAGTTTGCTAGCTAGGAAATGACAGAATTACACTACTGATCTCTAAGAACTTCTTTCTTTTTAGAGTCTATGATTCATGGTGGGACTTTGAGAGAGAGACATTTGTATTACATACATAAACAGGTTATGTCTCTTTGTCTCCTGGCTTCACTGTGGGTATAGCTTGAATACAGGGAAATGATTTATTTGTCACAAATCATTCTTGTTGTAAATACCTAAAGTCCGGTTTTGTGTGCATGGAAGTTAGCTTCTTGAGAACCTGCAAAGAGTTTGGGAGCTTTCATAACAGGTAACTGCTCCGACACGGTATCTTTTGTCAGCCATTGCCATCTGTCCTACTGAATACTACTACTTCTATTTACAAATCCTTGTCAACTTCCTGGCATGAAAAGTAGGTATGCAACTTTTTAGCTGTTTTGAGGTTGGATTAGTCATATAACATCTCTGGGGTTTCCTCATTTATAAAAATATGGGTGATAATTCCTTCCATGTCTTCCTCACCACGATGTGAGAACCCTTCATAACCTATTCTGTGAAGATGGAGAGAATTACTAGTCATTCTTTGCCCATCCATTCAATTATTACTTGTTGAGAGCCAGCTTGATTTTGGTAATGCTCTAGTCCAGAGATGAAAGGAAGAGAATGGTTTCTCTCTATCCATGAGTGGAGGGAGATGGACAAATGCGTATAGTTTGATAAGTGCTGCTATAGGAATATATCAGGGTGCTATAATAATACAAAAGAGGAGCTGCCTAACCCTGCCAGAGCTGCCCAGAGAAGCTGTCAAAGAGAAAGTGACATTTAGGCAGTCTGGAAAAATCCATAGGACTTTGACAAGCTGACTTTGACAAGCAGGTTTAAGGATTTTACACCTGACCTATAAGCCGAAGACTCCTAAATCAACATCACCAACTTCAGTCAATCATCTGTGCTCATCATGGCCCTGCTTCATAGTGCACTTAAAGTGATTTTACTCTCCCAGGGGAGGGAATAGCCCTGAAAGAGAGGCCAAAGTTGTCATCGCCGAAAGTTCCCATTTTCTTAGTGCTTTGTGTGTTTGGCCTTAGGGTTCTTGGCACTTAAAAGCATATTGGGCTATAGATGGAAACAATAAAATACCAGTAGTGCTGACAAGAAAATAAGAGTTCTGATTCATGTGCTACCAAAAATTACTTTCAAATGAGCTCAGAGTTTCATCTTGGGAGATCTATTTGGCATGTATAGCATAAACAAAATGCAGAGACCAAAAAAAAAAATCTTCCTGAAAGAGATAGCTTCTAAAGGATGGTACAAATGGAAATAAACATAAAGGGTTGGACATATGGACTAAGACCTTTTTCAAAATAATGACATTCAAATGAATGAAAGCACAATTGGATAATATCTATGAGATGTTGCTCTATAAATTATTCATAGCATTCCCATTATATATTACTCAACTAATAAGGATATTCTAGATGTTCAGTTGCATGTCCTATATATTGACATAAGGATATATGTAATTGGAAACATTTCTAAGTTCAGAATTAAGACTCTCTTTCTAGCTAGCTTCTCTGAGAGCAGGAAAGTTTTAAAAACTACTTATTAATACAGGCAAGGTTAATTAATAACACCTAAAATTAAGTTGAATATTTTGTAGAAGAAAACTGAATTCCATGTTTATACAATATTGAAACATCTCTTTTGCTTATTCTCCTTTATGCTTCAGTCATTCTACTAGTTCAGAAGTTGGCTGCACAGTCTTTTTTCTTTCGAGATATTTTGAATAGAATATTCAAAATCAGTGAACCTTATATGTTTCACCACCATGCAGTATCTTGCTTAGGCATAAAAATTAATTTCAGCTGTTGGGAGATGTTTGAGGCAAGTATTATACTTCAATAACTTTCATAGCTCCAAATAAATTATAGAAAATATTTCTTTTCTCTTTTAATTCTGTCAGTTTCCTGCTGCTTCTGTGTTTTTGTTTTGCTTTGTTTTTTAAAGAACAATCTGTTACTCAGGCACTCAGTAAATATTTATTGTGTGAGCATCCTCATCTACTAGAAATAGAGGAACAGAGCTTTATAAGATTATTAGATTCATTGACCTAACTTAAGAAAATGTTACTATTACTGTTAAGAATGCTAGCAGATTTCTCCTCAACAAAATAAGTATTTGCTACTGTTCATCTGACAATTAAACAATTTTTTTGAAAAATCAAGACTTTAACCATGTTTCAACACCTCTTAGATGACCATTAAAATGGCCAAGTGTTCGGAGGTTAAGTGATATCTATAAATCAGAGTTTTATGCCATTGTTCAGTCCTTTTGCTTCTCATGTTCAGTTGCTCAGTCGTGTCCAATTCTTTGCACACCCATGAACTGTAACCTGCCAGGGTCCTCTGTCCATGGAATTTTCCAGGCAAGAATGCTAGAGTGGGTTGCCATTTCCTATTCCAGGGGATCTTCCCTACCCAGGAATTGAATTTGCGTCTCCTGTATTGGCAGAAATATTCTTTACCACTCTGCCACCTGGGAAGTCCCTTGTTGCTTCTACCTCCTAAATCTTTGGTCTTCACACATTTCTCTTCAAATCCGCTGACTCTACTTTAGTTCTGGCCCCGTACCGTCTCTCAGCTGGTCTAGTACAATGATGATCTGACTGGTCTCTCTGCCTCCATCTCTTACCATTTCTAATTTCTAATCCATTCCCCACATTATAGTCAGAGTAAAGCTTAAAAAACCAAACAAACAAGATAATGTTACTTTCCTGACTCAAGATTCTTTGATGACTTGTGTCCTCAGGATAAGATCAAAATGTTGAAAATGAAAGTGGGTTTCAAAAGAGTGAAGATTACCTTAAACCCAGACCATCCTAAGTTTGGCTGAATCAGCCATAACCACCGAACTTGAACTCTCCTCCCAGACTGGGAAAAGTCAAGTATGGACAGTATGAAAGCAGCAGAACGAAACAACAGAAAGTGCCTAAGGGGACCTAAACCTCTTAGAACAGAGAGAAATTTGGGGAGCACAGCATCAAAACTAAATGAAGGCTCGGAGGCAAATGTATGATCATCATCCTGGGTTAATTGCTTCTGTAGTTAATGGCACCCCACTCCAGTACTCTTGCCTGGAAAATCCCATGGATGGAGAAGCCTGGTGGGCTGCAGTCCATGGGGTCGCGAAGAGTTGGACACGACTGAACAACTTCACTTTCACTTTTCACATTTATGCATTGGAGAAGGAAATGGCAACCCACCCCAGTGTTCTTGCCTGGGGAATCCCAGGGACGGGGGAGCCTGGTGGGCTGCCGTCTAAGGGGTCGCACAGAGTCGGACACGACTGAAGCGACTTAGCAGCAGCAGCTATAGTGCAGCATAAGGAGTTCGGACAATCAAAGTCACTCTTAATTCTCAGTTAGGGATGTTCTTTCTTCTATCTGAAACTAATTGTTCTTTTAAAGTGTAACCTTATTTGAGAGCTCCTTGTAGCCATTTTGGCTTATGGAGATTAGTTAATTTTGAGAAGCTCTCATTTTCCTCAAGCCATTTTCCTCTTTATAAAGCCTCAGTCATATCTGAATCTGAACTATAACTGGAAACCAAGGTGAATATCTGCATTTACTTAGACTCAAACAACTAAATTGATGAAATATAGAACATTTTATTCCTTCATTAAAGGCAATTTGCCTCTAAAGAAATGAGGATGAAGTTTTGCATAAAGGATTGTGCATATAATTCCTGATCCAAGAAGACTAAGTTATTTTGACATATTTTTAAGCCTTCAATTCACAAAGCACTTGACATTTAAAGGAAAATTTAGCACAATATTGTAAAAATGGTGGACTTATGTAAGAAACCAAATATGTTCTTTAACAAAGAAGAGTCTTCATCGGTAATATAAAATCTATTATGTAGAGTTCCATTATCCAAAATCTGTTAGATGCTTCATAAATTGATGCATCTTTACTTTGCCAATAAAATGGTAATTCTTATTATAAGAGCTTCCCTGGTGGCTCAGATGGTAAAGAATCTGCCTGCCAAGCAGGAGATTTGGATTCAATCCCTGGGTTGGGAAGATCCCCTGGAGAAGGAAATGACAACCCCTTCCAGTATTCTTGCATGGGGAATTCCATGGTCAAAGGAGCCTGGAAGAGCTGGACACAACTGACTGAGTAACACTTTCACTTTAATAACATTATGAAGATGCCCTTGAGCAACAGCAAAGATGTTTCTGTGCCTCTTGGATAGTATAGTTTTATTTGAAGCAAAGTGTCTCATCACCTATGAAGTTATATGTTTACCATAGTAACAGTGATCTAAATATCCCCAATTATTTCTTCTTTACCCCCATTGGGAGGACTCAAGCGCTCTGCAAAGTCTCCACTCCACAAGTACATATAGAGTCATTTCATTTGGGCTCAAAAACATGTCATCTGTCGTCACTACTTGATACTTGCCCACATGTATTTGAGTGCCTACTATTCTAGGGTGATAAGAACATAGCGCTGAACAAGGCCGTGCCCTTCTGTCCTACAGCTCCCACGCCCCTCTGATGAATACCTTTTGCTGGCAAAGCTGCTTGGGTTGGCCTCAATGATAACGCCCACATCGCGACCAAGGTTGCAGTCTCCTGACGTTCCAATTTTACCAATGTTCCAATTTTTCCAATCCTTGCAGTACTAGACTGTGGGGTTATGCTCAGTGCAGACAAAGCTATGTTTCTGAGGACGCTTCTTAAAAAGTTTCTTTCTTTTTTCTTCTAATTCCTTTCTCCTTGGAAAATTAATTTTTTTTCATATTCTAGAGACCTAAAGGGGATCCTAAGACTATAAACCCCTCCATTGCCATCCTTCCTCCCTTTCATTAAGCAACTAGGAAGGAATCTTCCTTTTCCTAGAAGTAAGGGATAAAGAAAGTACCAGTATAAATCCTTTCATGCAGATAGAGCCCTAAGGTCCCACCAGCTCCCTCTATTTAATCACACACACCCAGATAATTCCCTTTGAGCTCAGCTGGAACCACCCTGGCTACATAGCCTTAGGTTTATTTTGAGCTATTTCAACTCTTTGAAAATATGCAATCCATGTAAAAGATATGGTAACATTATTAAGCAAAATATTTGACCAGAATATCTCATTCCCCAGCTGTGCCAGAGAACAGATTTTACTGTGTTATACAGACATCATTGAATTCTTCTTTAGAAAACAGTGTTGCCTATCAACTTGTATACTGTTTGACTGTTTACTTTGGGCCAGAAGTAGATGCCCTATTTTTCTGATATTATTGTTCCTTGTAGAGAAAAGGTAAATATTGTGTTATAAGGAACTAATGGAAGATGTAATAAAGGCATACATGGGTAAAGAAAACTCAGATTCCCCAGCAAGAGAAAGATGCCTACTGGTATAAATGGTTTTAAAATGTGTACACATTTTAGGTTAATATTATAAAATTTTAAGATCTCATGTACGTGTGCTCAGTCACTCAATCATGTCCAATTCTTTGTGGCCCCATGGACTGCACCCTGCCAGGCCTCTCTGCCCATGGAATTTTCCAGGCGAGAATACTGGAGTGGCTTGCCATTCCCTACTCTTCATGATATCATAAGTGTTTCTAAAAATATTTCTCTAAGTTTTCAGAATTGTTTATGGCAAGCTGGCTATTACCCTTTAGAAATCTAAGAGAATGTGGTAGCTAACACTGAAAATGTTAACAAAATCAGTTCAATACCTACTTTTGTCATTAAAGTCTAGTAATAAATAGAACCAGCAAACAAAATACATTATCTTTAGTTCTAGCAATAACACCTCATTCAGAATTTTTCGAGTAAGTGTTCCCCGTAAATAAGTTATTAAATTTATTTCCAACCACCAGGAAATTATGCTGAAATTCAACTTCTGTGCACTGGTGCCAGATCAAATCTTGGAAACAGAGTTTTGGGTAAAGTAGGAGAGAATAGCTTTATTGATTTAACAGGCAAAGAGGGACACAGTGGCCTCAGGCCCCATCAAACCATGTGTCCCAACCCAGGAGGATTGGGTGAGGTGTTTTATAACAATGGTTCAAGGATGGAGTCGATAATTTGGATCAGGGTGTGTGCAGGGCCTGCATTACTATAATCGAGTCTCAGGTGGTCTGCTGATGAGCTGTGTTTCTTCAGGTTATCAAACTATGAGCTTCTCTCTGGAATGAGGAATGCTCCATCAAATAGTTCATCTTCCATTTTTTGGGAGTTTTAGTCTGCAGAAGATCTCAAAGATGTTGTTAGATGTATCCCTTGACATCGACACCACCAGATGGTCAATACTGAAATCAGATTGATTATATTTTTTCTGGCCCAAGATGGAGAAGCTCTATACAGTCAACAAAAACAAGATAGGGAGCTGACTGTGGCTTGGATCATGAACCCCTTATCGCAAAATTCAGGCTTAAATTGAAGAAAGTAGGGAAAACAACTAAGCCATAAAGGTATGACTTCAATCCCTTACAATTATACTGTAGAAATAATAAATAGATTCAAGGGATTAGATCTGATAGAATGCCTGCAGAACTATTGACAGAGGTTCGTAATATTGTACAGGAGGTGGTGATCAAAACCATCCCCAAGAAAAAGAAATGCAAAAAGGCAAAATGGTTGTCTGAGGCGGTCTTTCAAATAACTGACAAAAGAAGAGAAGCAAAAGGCAAGAAGGAAAAGAAAGATATACCCCTCTGAACACTAAGTTCTGAAGAATAGCAAGGAGAGACGAGAAAGCCTTCCTAAGTGATCAATGCAAAGAAATAAAGAACAATAGAATGGGAAAGACTAGAGATCTCTTCAAGAAAATTAGAGATACCAAGGGAACATTTCATGCAAAGATGGGCACAATAAAGGACAGAAATATTATGGGCCTAACAGAAGCAGAAGATTAAGAAGTTCAGTTCAGTTCAGTCGCTCAGTTGTGTCCAACGCTTTGCGACCCCATGAACCACAGCACACCAGGCCTCCCTGTCCATCACCAGCTCCTGGAGTCCACCCAAACCCATGTCCATTGAGTCGGTGATGCCATCCAACCATCTTATCTTCTGTTGTCCCCTTCTCCTCCTGCCCTCAATCTTAACCAGCATCAGGGTCTTTTCCAATGAGTCAGCTCTTCACATTAGGTGGCCAAAGGATTGGAGTTTCAGCTTCGACATCAGTCCTTCCAGGGAACACCCAGGACTGATCTCCTTTAGGATGGACTGGTTGGATCTCCTTGCAGTCCAAGGGACTCTCAAGAGTCTTCTCCAACACCACAGTTCAAAAGCATCAATTCTTCTGAGCTCAGCTTTCTTTATAGTCCAACTCTCACATCCATACATGACCACTGGAAAAACCATAGCCTTGACTAGATGGACCTTTGTTGACCAAGTAATATCTCTGTTTTTTAATATGCTGTCTAGGTTGGTCACAATTTTTCTTCCAAGGAGTAAGCATCTTTTAATTTCATGGCTGCAGTCACCATCTGCAGTGATTTTGGAGCCCAGAAAAATAAAGTCAGCCACTGTTTCCACTGTTTCCCCATCTATTTGCCATGAAGTGATGGGACCAGATGCCATGATCTTCATTTTCTGAATGTTGAGCTTTAAGCCAACTTTTTCACTCTCCTCTTTCACTTTCATCAAGAGTCTCCATAGTTCTTCTTCGCTTTTGGCCATAAGGCTGGTGTCATCTGCATATCTGAGGTTATTGATATTTTTCCCAGCAATCTTGTTTCCAGCTTGTGCTTCCTCCACCCCAGCGTTTCTCATGATATATTCTGCATATAAGTTAAATAAGTAGGGTGACAATATACAGCCTTGATGTTTTCCTTTTCCTATTTGGAACCAGTCTGATTAAGAAGAGGTGGCAAGAATACACAGAAGAACAATACAAAAAAGATCTTCATGACCCCAGATAACCAACAGAGGGTGTGATCACTCACCTAGAGCCAGACATCCTAGACTGAAAAGTCAAGTGGGTCTTAGGAAGCATCTCTACGAACAAAGCTAGTGGAAGTGATGAAATTGCAGTTGAGCTATTTCAAATCCTAAAAGATGATGCTGTTAAAGTGCTGCACTCAACATGCCAGCAAATTTGGAAAAGTCAGCAGTGGCCAGAGGACTGGAAAAGGTCAGTTTTCATTCGAATCCCAAAGAAAGGCAATGCCAAAGAATGTTCAAACTACCACACAATTTCACTCATTTCATGCAAAGTAGTGCTCAAAATTCTCCAAGGTACTCTTCAACAGTATGTGAATCGAGAACTTTCCACATATTCAAGCTGACTTTAGAAAACGCAGAGGAACCAGAGATCAAATTACCAACATCTGTTGGATCATCAAAGAAGCAAGAAATTTCCAGAGAAACATCTACTTCTGCTTCATTGACTACGCTAAAGTCTTTGACTGTGTGGATCACAACAAACTGTGGAAAATTCTTAAAGAGATGAAACTGAAGCCTATTACACAGGGTGAAGTAAGCCAGAAAGAAAAACACCATTACAGTATACTAACGCATATATATGGATCTTAGAAAGATGGTAATGATAACCCTGTATGCGAGACAGCAAAAGAGACACAGATGTATAGAACAGTCTTTTGGACTCTATGGGAGAGGGAGAGGGCAGGATGATTTGGGAGAATGGCATTGAAACATGTATACTATCATATAAGAAACGAATCGCCAGTCCAGGTTCGATGCAGCATACAGGATGCTTGGGGCTGGTGCCCTGGGATGACCCAGAAGGATGGTATGGGGAGGGTAGAGAGAGGGGGGTTCAGGATGGGGAACATGTGTACACCCGTGGTGGATTCATGTTGATGCATGGCAAAACCAATACAATATTGTAATTAGCCTCCAATTAAAATAAATAAATTTAAATTAAAGAGATGGGAATACAAGATCACTTTAGCTATCTCCTGAGAAACTTATATGCAGGTCAAGAAGCAACAGTAGAACTAGACATGGAAGAATGGACTGTTTCCAAATTGGGAAAGGAGTCCGTCAAGCCTGTATATTGTCACCCTGCTTATTTAACTTATATGTGTCATGTGAAATGCTGGGCTGGATAAAGCACAAGCTGGAATCAAGATAGCTGGGAGAAATATCAAAAACCTCAGATATGCAGATGACGCCACCCTTATGGCAAAAAGCAAAGAGAAACTAAAAAAGAGCCTGTTGATGAAACTGAAAGAGGAGAGTGCAAAAGCTGGCTTAAAACTCAACATTCAGAAAACTAATATCGTAGCATCCCATCCCATCACTTCATGACATGTAGATGGGGAAACAATGTAGACAGTGAGAGACTATTTTGGGGGCTCCAAAATCACTGCAGATGGTGACAGTAGCCATGAAATTAAAAGACGCTTACTTCTAGGAAGGAAAGCTATGAGAAATCTAGACAGCATATTAAAAAGCAGAGATATTACTTTTCTAACAAAGGTCCGTCTGATTAAAGCTATGGTTTTTCCATTAGTCATGTGTGGATGTGAGAGTTGGACCATTAAGCAGGCTGAGCCTTAAATTATTGGTGCTTTTGACCGGTGTTGTTGGAGAAGAGTTGAGAGTTCCTTGGACTGCATGGAGATCAAACCAATCAATCCTAAAGTAATCAATCCTGAATATTCACTGAAAGACTGATGCTGAAGCACCAATACTTTGGCCACCTGATGGGAAGAGCTGACTCATTCCAAAAGACCCTAATGCTGGGAAAGATTGAGGGCAGGAGGAGAAGGGAACGACAGAGGATGAGATGGTTGGATGGCATCACCGACTCAATGAATATGAGTTTGAGCAGTCTCTGATTTTGCAGAAGCCAGTACTCGAGAAACCAAGCACCACACTCGGAGAGTTGGAGAACTCAGGTTTATATGCCAGCGGGCCCAGAGGAGTTTACACTCCAAGCTCTGAGCCCTGAACAAAAGCATTACAGAGTTTTTATAGACAGACTGTAGTGGGCAACACTAGCTGTTATTAGGCTGGTTCAAATTAAGGGTTTTGCACATGTGTAAGCAGTGGTCATGATGGGGAGGGGGATGCCTAACCTGGACAGGCGTGATTAAGCAGGTTTGCAGGGGCTGGGTGATTGCAAAGAGCAGGAGAAGGGTGAGTGAGATAAACTCCAGTTCCACGTATTGCAAGTCCCCACTTTCTGAGACTATGTGACCTACGTGATCTAGACTTTGCAAGGGGCAAACTGAGTTACAGAGGCAGAAGGAGAAGTTCAATTCAGTTCAGTTCAGTCACTCAGTCGTGTCCGACTCTTTGCGACCCCATGAAGAAAGTTATGTAAAATTTTAACTTTTCCCCTTCCCGAGAGATGGTGAAGGACAGGGAAGCCTGGTGTGCTGCAGTCCATGGGGTGACAGAGTAGAACAGGACTGAGCAACTGAAAAACAAATCCCTTGAGGTGGAGCCAGGACCCTGCCCCAAGGCTGAACTGTTTCCTGGCTGTTCCTCCTGTGTCTCTGTGTCCCCTCCCTTCCCTGATTAGCAGCTGTTGTAATCTGCCTTTTGGAGAAGGTCCTGGAGGCTGTAATTTATTCCCTTCAAACAAGAAAAGGAGAATGCAAAAAGGCTTCCATGCCCAGGAGTCTCACAGGATCCTACTAGGTTTCACTAGTAGGGAAGTTATAAGATAAGCTAGAAGGTATATGAGCTGACCTTCCTGGTGGGCCTGAGACTGGCCAAAGCTATTGATTATTATCAAAGCCTGCCTGTTAAAACCTAAGCAGGAAGATGCCAGAGGCTAAAATGCTACTGGTGCCACCCTTTCAGCCTGCTGTTTTTCTTCATTCTGCTTCATCCTTATTTGTTCATGAGAAAAGCGGCCCTGCACTACAGGCAGCCCAGGAGAGGACTCCCCGTGGACCCATACCTATGGAGCTCCTCTTCCCTATATGTCCACTCCCCCTTCTTCTCCCCGCACTTCCTCTCCAATTCCTTTACAAAGTGTTTAAGTCACTTCATCTAAGAAACCCTCCCTACTGCCCCAGCTTTGGTCTAGACATCCCTTCTGGGCACTTTGATACCTCCATCCTAGCACATTTTACCCTGTAATGTGTTTATCTCCAAATCCTCTGTGACCAGCACTACCATGACTGTGATTACTCTGTGATCAGCCTACCATGGGCCAAGAGTAGTGCTAATCACTAAGTGTATGTATGTATGTTTGTGTGTATGTGTGTGTGTGTGTGTGTGTGTATGTATACACACATTCACATATATATATATATATATATATATATATATAATTCATTGATTCAATGAATTATTTCAGCAATGAATGAACCAAATGACCAATGATGAAGAAAATCAAAACTTTGGTCATCTAAATCTCACATTCCAGTGGGAAAGAGCATTGAAGCAACAAATTCTAATAATAAAATGATACATATATACAAAGGGCTTGTGAGAGGACAGGAGAGAGACATTTGTTTTGTCTGATGTAAGGAAGCCTTCAAAGAAGTGACTTGTATCACAGCCTTTCACATTTAAACAAGTCCTTCCGTTTTTATTCTTCCCCAACTGATTTGATGTTAATGTTTAGTGATCAACACGTATATTTCTTAGTTTTCTATGATGAGTTCAAAGTGGAAAGATAGCTGTTTCATTTACAGAGAAGCAGCTTTCAGGCAGTTATTATGATCTAAAGGTTATTCCATCATATGCTTGGACAGGGAGTAACCAAGCTTCAATTACTTCTTATGACTGACAGCTCTCTTGAGCAATAGGTCAATTGAGCCAATTTATCTAGGGCAAAATCAATTCCTTAAAGACTGACTTGTCTGGTGTTAATTTGGAGTAGTAGGTCTTATTCGGGGATGATCTTGCTTCCCAGGAGACATTTGGCAAGGTCTAGAGACACTTTTGGTTGTCACAAACAGGGAGGAAGTGTTCCTAGCATCTAATGGGTGAAGCCTAGAAGGCCACTAAACATCATACAATGTATGTTAAGGTCCCCCACAGAAAGAAATAATCCTTACCAAGATTGAGAAGCCTGACCTTAGGGTTATCTGTTAAAGTTTTGTTTTGTTTTGTTTTGTTTTCAATTTTCATGTGGAAAACATTTCAAGATGACTCAAATTAAGAAGCAAAATTTGTACTAGATGAATTAATAATGTATCTGATTGTCATATCAATTTAGTATACAACAGTAAGTTCAATTATTGATCAGTGAAAAGTATTGTTTTTTGTTTTTGTTTTTCCCAGGGCCTTTAGGTCCTCTCCATTATTGCCACTGCCAAGGGATGTGTATTATTGTTTTTAATTACTAATCACTGAAAGATGTTCTGGTTCATATGACTTATCAAATTTTTAAATTGTACATGTAAATTTTAGGAAAATTGGAAACCATAGTCAAAAAAGAAAAAAGAATCAACTGAAATCCTACTACCCAGAGATAACTAATATTAATAGCTTGCCATACCTTCTTCCAGACATTTCTTTGCATGTACATATATATTTAGATTATGAATATATTTTTTGTAATAAAATATTTTTACTTATTTTATATAAATATGATAAACCAACATGCTATTCCTTACATCAGATAATTGTGCAATGAGGATAATAAATCATAGGGTGTTACAGGTACATGACTTCTGAATATTCTTGGAAAAATTTCCAAAATATATTGGCTATCTAACATAAAACTAAGCTCTTTACTGAATAAATCTATCAATATACTTGATCATCAGTTTCAAGGTATTAGTGTATATTAAAAACAAAAATAAAGCAATTGTCCTTAGGGTATTTGGCCTCTTTAAATAGTATAAATGGTAATAAATGAATAATTAGGGGATTTAATGCAGTTGAGTTGTAAACTAATTTAGCTATGAGCATCAACATCTGAACCACAACTATGGGAAGTGCCTTTTTATCTTTTTTTTTTTTTAATTTTTTAAATTCACTTATTTATTTTAATTGGAGGCTAATTACAATATTGTGGTGGTTTTTGCCATGCATTGACATGAATTAGCCAAAGGTGTAAATGGGTCCCAACATCCTGAACCCCCCTCCCACCTCCCTCCCCATCTCAGCCCTCTGGGTTGTCCCAGTGCACCAGCTTTGAGTGCTCTGCTTCATGCATCAAACTTGCACTGGTCATCTCTTTCACATGTGGTAATGTACATGTTTCAATGCTGTTCTCTCAAATCATCCACCCTCACCTTCTCCCACAGAGTCCAAACGTCTGTTCTTTATATCTGTTCTCTTTTGATGTCTTTCATATAGGGTCACCGTTACCATCTTTCTAAATTCCACATATATGCATTGATATACTGTATTGGTGCTTTTCCTTCTGACTGACTTCACTCTGTATAATAGGCTCCAGTTTCATCCACCTCATTAGAACTGACTCAAATGTGTTATTTTTTATAGCTGAGTAATATTCCATTGTGTATATATACCACAATTTTCTTATCCATTCATCTGTTGATGGACATCTAGGTTGCTTCATGTCTTAGCTATTGTAAACAGTATTGCAGGGAACTCTTTCAGTTCTGGTTTCTTCGGTGTGTATGCCCAGCACTGGGATTGCTGGGTCATAAGGCAGTTCTATTTCCAGTTTTTTAGGGAATCTCCACACTGTTCTCCATAGTGGCTGTAGTATTCCCACCAACAGTGTAAGAGTGTTCCCTTTTTCCCACACCCTCTCCAGCATTTATTGTTTGTGCACTTTTTGATGGCAGCCATTCTGACCGGAATGAGATGGTACCTCACTGTGGTTTTGATTTGCATTTCTCTGATAGTAAGTGATGTTGAGCATCTTTTCATGTGTTTGTTAGCCATCTGTATGTCTTCTTTAGAAGAAGACATTTCTTCTAAACAGGAGAAATGTCTGTTTAGTTCTTTGGCCCATTTTTTGATTGGGTCATTTATTTTTCTGGTATTGAGCTGCATGAGCTGCTTATATATTTTGGAAATTAATTCTTTGTCGGTTTTTTCTTTTTTTAATATGTTTTTTTTTTAATTTTTTTTAATTGGAGGCTAATTGCTTTACAATATTGCATTGGTTTTGCCATGCATAAAATTGGAAACCATAATCAAAAAAGAAAAAAGAATCAACTGAAATCCTACTACCCAGAGATAACTAATATTAATAGGCTGCCATACATTCTTCCAGACATTTCTTTGCATGTACATATGTATATAGATTGTGAATATATTTTCTTAAAATAAAATCTTGTGAAGATTTAAGCTCTAAAATTTTTATTTACTTGTAATAATTCCCAGCAGCTTATGCCTGTATGTATATGATCATCAGCATTTAGTGTATAGTGCTACTAGTTATTCCTTTAGTTGTGATTTAAAATATTAATTAGCTCATTTCATGATGCCTTTTTCAGAATACCTGATCATTGGTGCCATGCTACTCATCATTGACTATTGGGAGTCACCTGTAAATAAACCAGTATAATCTTCCTTCTCTTTTTGTTTTACATAATGTCCTCATCAAACTTCCCCCCTGGCAAGGGGCAAGTAATATGTTCAAAGTGTATTATCCTTCAAGATCTTAAAAATTCTGTGTTCAAATTAGTGGTATTACTCAGTTTGATGGTTTAGCTGAAGTTATTTTATTTTTTTTCAGATTTTATTAATAGTGCATGAAAGAGCCAAACTTGTTTATACTGGAGATGGAATAGTTTGGAATAATGTATAATTTGTTTTGCTCATTTCTCCTTGGTCTAGAAGAAAAAGAAACAATTTCCATGTACATTAGAGACAAATGCAGCAGTGATTCAGAAGAGCAAGACAGATAATCAAGTAAAATATAGATAAAATAATAACTATCATAGTGACCTATTGTAATCTCTAGATGGAAGATATGGGTTGATGTCCCCAACAACCTGGAAACTTGATTTTGAATATTATTTTTAGTGTTATAAGGCTTCATCAGATGACATCTCCTTCATCAGATGATACCTCTAAGAAAGTATTTCCCCAAGTTCTTGCTCCTTAGTTTAAAATACAAGATTTATAAAGAAAAAATCAATATAAGATAAAGTATATTGCCTTATGATTATGATTATCACATAATCATAATTATGTGGTGGTTCTTTCATACTATATTAAAAGTCTCAGTTCAGTTCAGTTCAGTTCAGTCACTCAGTCGTGTCTGACTCTTTGCGACCCCATGAATCGCAGCATGCCAGGCCTCCCTGTCCATCACCAACTCCCGGAGTTCACTCAGACTCACGCCCATCGAGTCAGTGTTGCCATCCAGCCATCTCATCTTCAGTCGTCCCTTTCTCCTCCTGCCCCCAATCCCTCCCAGCATCAGAGTCTTTTCCAATGAGTCAACTCTTTGCATGAGGTGGCCAAAGTACTGGAGCTTTAGTTTAGCATCATTCCTTCTAAAGAAATCCCAGGGCTGATCTCCTTCAGAGTGCACTGGTTGGATCTCCTTGCAGTCCAAGGGACTCTCACGAGTCTTCTCTAACACCACAGTTCAAAAGCATCAATTCTTCGGCGCTCAGCCTTCTTCACTGTACCAGTTACTTTTAGATGTTTTTTTATTATGAATTCTATGTTCCTAAGTTGTATATCCTTCTGTGGTATAGGAGAAAGAAAATGAATTCTGCCCCTCTTGAGAGAAAGAGTCTTCCTAAGAGCTTTATCATTTCAATTAAATACAGTAACCTTATCTTCTAGAATATGGAGGCTATGCAGAGAGCTTTACCTAGAGGCGGACAGGAAGCTCTGACAAAAGACGGGATGTATAGCAAAGCATGTAATAGAATAAAAGCATATTTTTCATGCAAAAATATGACAAATTCTATGGGCCTTACAAAGACATTGAGTTCATTTTGAATTCTTTTCGTCCTGGTCCTTGTTCCCTGCCAGCTGTCAGCTAATTGATCTGATAAACTAATGCAGTACTAATATGTCACTCATTCTCTACTACATGTGTGCTCTTTAAATTCCAGACAGTGCCTTAATCTGGCAGAGGCAGATTAATCTGCTGTCAAGAACTTCTTGCTGCATGGCTTGCTGATAGAGGAAATACTGGGGAGAAAGGCAACTTTTCTTGTACCTCTTGAAATAACATCATGTACGCAGCTGCCTAATCTTCCTAGGTCTAGGATTTCACTTCTTCCCATCAAGGACATTCCACAACTTAACCTATCTGTTGTGGTCTCATAATCCAGCTGTGTTTTTCTGATGGGCATCCTTTGGTAATGCCTCCCTTGTGGTATAGATTAGGGATCAGCAATCTATGATCCAGGGGCCAAATCCAGCATGCCCTATGCTTTTATTAATAAAGTCATATTGGCACACAGCCAAGCTCCTTTGTTTATGTATTTCTGTGGCTGCTTTCATTCTGTGATGGTAATGGCGATGCTGAGTGCTTGAGACAGGGTCCATATGACCCCAAAGGCTGAACATATTTACTGTCTGGCCCTTTGCAGAAAACACTTGCTGACCGTTAATATGGCACATGCAAACAAGGGTGTGGAGGTGAATTTCTGATAGGGAAATTGCAGAAAACAGATACAGTCTCTTGCGTTTTAACTTTCAAATGCAGTCCCTCTTTAAGAGGGGTTAGCTTTCAGAGCAGATGGGCATCATTCATTGGAAGAGATGCGGTTATCAACTGCACTCTTGATTTCCACTTTCCTTTCCAGGTGACATTCACGTCTTTACGTATGCCCCTGAGACAGAGCTGCTGCCCTCATCTTGGATACTGCACAGGGTGATCACAGGCTTCTTGAGACTCACTTTCTTAGACCTTTAATGGCCACAACTGGGTGACAGTAAGGTCTCAACAAGCATTTGGAAACCTTGGCACTCTAACTCCTCCTCAAACACTCTTCTTTTCCTCTGCCTGAAATGTCTTTGTGCTCACCATCTTTCTTCCACCTGATGAAATCATTTTTTTCCTTCAAGACTCATTCGATGACGAGTTTCGCCTTTACATCTTTCCTATTCTTTCCCCCCTCAACTCCAGGGAGATTTCATATGCTTCCATCACATGGCTCATGTGATTTTTGTCACACTGCACTCATTATAATTGATGGCGTGCAGACCTACCTTCTCCTTTATGCTGCCAATTCCTCTGGAATATATGTATCTCACCCATCCGTGAATTTTTGTCACGCCGCAGAGTGCATGGCGCATAGTCGCCGGCAGATATTTCTTGATTGGTAACCACATTTGTAACTAGTAATTGTGCTAGACATCGAATAATAAATGACCTTCTGTATTAAATGCTTCAAAGCCCTCTAGCTGTTGTCTGTCTCCTCCCCCTGCCTCCTTCTGCCAGTTTTTCCAAAACCTTTCATTACTTTAATGATTCCTTTGACCCTTTGTCAACATTGATTCAGCAAATATTTGACTAAATTACTTAAATTTGTCTACATTCACCCCATCACTTGTCATTGTGAAATCCCAAAGTGACCTGTATTTTCCACGAACATACAGCTCTTGAGTGCGCTATCCAAGTGCACTGGAAGTACCTCATGCGTACTCTGTTTCATTTGTACCACTTCTCATTCCAGCTTCTCATTTGTCAGCGTTACTTTGTGATTTACTATTCCCTTATGACTGACTCTGACCCCTTAAATCTTCATTGTTTATCCACGACAAGCTAGTCCCCTGCTTATGTCTCTAGGAGGTTTCTCTGTTTATGGTAAAAATCATTACAGAAGGACTATTCTTCAAACATGCACCTGATCTTTCTACGTTCGCTAAGTCTTGTTATCTTCAAAAACCCTTTGAAGGGAATAAAAATTGCAGCTTCTTTTATTTGCAGGAGTTGCTGCATTTTAAAAGAAGAAAAATAGTCATAAGTTTTATGGGATAAAATTTAGTCATATTATATTTGTTAAATATATCATAGGGTTGTATTTTACCTTTATAGTCCTGAAGCATTAATACTCACAGTATGCAGAAAGTAACATTGAGATTTCACTGTAGTAGCCAGGGAGGCCTTATACAGAAGTTCACATTCAAAGAAGTCAAATCTAAAACACACTTATTATTGCAAAGTTTTATACAAGAAATAAAATCTGGTGTGTCTGTACATTCCCTAAATCCCTTAGTAAATTATTTGTCCAACATGTTAAGCCTAATGGCAAAATCCCTCTATACCAATAAATAAGGCAACTTAAGCAGAAGATTCATGATGAACCCAGAAAACTTCTCTATAAATAATGCTATAGTATCCAGGGAGGAAGAAGGTAAAGGAGACGGCAGTAGAACATTAGCATAGTAAGACAAGGATATCCCCATCAGTAAGGAAGCAATGATATTTGACCAAATCTAGGTCATGATCACAGAGAAGGCAATGGCGCCCCACTCCAGGACTCTTGTCTGGAAAATCCCATGGATGGAGGAGCCTGGTAGGCTGAGTCCATGGGGTCGCGAAGAGTCAGACACTTACTGAGCGACTTCACTTTCATTTTTCACTTACATACATTGGAGAAGGAAGTGGCAACCCACTCCTGTGTTCTTGCCTGGAGAATCCCAGGGACGGTGGAGCCTGGTGGGCTGCCGTCTATGGGGTCGCACAGAGTCAGACACGACTGAAACGACTTAGCAGCAGCAGCAGCAGCAGGTCATGACCAAGGATATAATCCCAAGTGAGATGGGTTTTACATTGTGGAATGTAGCTGCAGTGCTCATACACAGATGGAATGGCTTGCTTCCCAGAACACAATCACCACCATATAACAACATCCTTATTGTTTCTAGTTTTGAAAAGAGGATCTTAAAGCAGAATACCCTGATTCTACCCTCTGTCCTATTCAAACCCAGTTGTGAAGTGATCCACACTCTAACATTGTTTTCAGGTATTTTCACAAATCAACTTTTTCTGGCTATAGCAACCCCAGATTTAAGGGGTTGAATAGCAAGATATTCATGTTATTTTTCCTGTTCTATGAACTAAGGACTCAGACATACATACTTCTAAAGCCAAAATATCCTAGAATAGAAACTGAAGGTAGTTCAAATGGTAAAGAATCTGCCTGCAATGCAGGAGACACAGATTCAGTCCATGGGTTGGGAAGATCCCCTGGAGAAGGGAATGCAACCCACTCCAGTATTCTTGCCTGGAGAATTCCATGGACAGACCATGGGGTCGCAAAGTTCGGACACGACTGAGCGTCTAACACACAGAAACTGAGGAATTCCCTGTGGGTTTATCTTGTAGCCTAGGCTCCTGGCATTTTTTCCAGACCCTTTTAGCAGCTACCTAGCTATTCTTTCAAGTAGGTTTTTAGAAAAAGCAGGTTCATAACTTGACTTGGTTCCACTGCTTTGCCATTCTTACTGTAAAATTCTTTATATTTTTCAAACAGAGCTTCTCTTCTTAGAGTTCAAGCACTGGCCCTGTTATTTTGCTTCTGGTAATCTGGAAGATATCAGATAAGCTTTGTCCTTTAAACAAATATCTACTTGATGTCGGTGGATCGAGTTATATCCCTTAATCCCATCTTTTCTGAGCTTAGTCATCCATCTTTTGTTCATGGTTTGGCATTTCCTTTATTTTTTAAAAAATATTTTATGTTATTTGGCTGCACCGGGTCTCAGGTGGGGTACATGGGATCTTTAGTTGCAGTGCATGGGATCTAGTTCACCAAACAGGGATTGAACCCAGGCCCCCTGCATTGGGAGTGCAGAGTCTTAGCCACTGGACCAGCATGGAAGTCCCCCCCTTACTCTTCACCACAGTTTACCTCAGATTTTTATACATCCTTTTATATATCCCTTAACAGAGGATGCAGACTTCCCTGGTGGCTCAGATGGTAAAGCATCTGTCTACAATGCGGGAGACCCGACTTTGATCCCTGGGTCGGGAAGATCCGCTGGAGAAGGAAATGGCAATCCACTCCAGTGCTCTTGCCAGGAAAATCCCATGAACAGAAGAGCCTGGCAGGCTACAGTCCATGGGGTCGCAAAGAGTCAGACACGACTGAGTGACTTCACTTACTTAACAGAGCATCCAGATTTGTGAGGTCTGAGTTTACATTAATTGGGAAGATCCATTTAGGGGAAATATGTAAAAATATTTTTCTTTTGCAACCTTTGCAAAAACACATGGGCAGATGAACGTGTTGCCAGTGCCCCTCCCCTCCTCCATGTAGGTGAGGAGTCCTGACGCTCTTGCTTCATTTAGCTTCATGGTAAATCTGCCCTTGCCCTTAGAGTTGTTTGCCTGTAAATTAAGCACAACTATTTAAAAAAGGCTGAACTGTCAAAAGAGATAAACCCAAGTAAGAATATTGTCATTACATGTGCTAAACTAGTATTTACACCAAATTACTCATCACTGTCTTCATTAATTAAAAATACTTACTACATGCTGCCTTTTATTAGATGCTCTATTCAGATTATACTTGAATGCTTATCTGAATATATCATACCTGGAGCTGACAAACCAACATAGCACCTGCCCTTTCAGAAGCTGTTCAACTAAGGACTGAAGCAACATGCAGAAAGGAAATATTTGGATAACTGAGTGCATGTTAATACTTAACATATACTAACATCATATAAAGTTTCCCTGGTGGCTCAGACAGTAAAGAATCCACCTGCAATGTGGAAGACCTGGGTTCAGTCTCTGGGTTGGGAAGATCCCCTGGAGAAGGGCATGCCACCCACTCCAGTATTCTGGCCTGGAGCATCCCATGGACAGAGGAGCCTGGCAGGCTACAGTCCATGGGGTCGTAAAGAGTTGGATATGACTGAGCAACTAAGCGCAGCACAACATCATATATGGGAAAGAGGAGCATATCTTGACATGATGGTTACGGAAGCAGTCCTTGGGGTCTCCAGTTTTATCCAAGGGCATGGAAGTGTTAAATTCACTGCAGGGCCACCATGACCTCTAGGGGATGTCTTGCCATGCCTTTCTGTGCCTTATCAGCTTTCCTTTTCTATTTGTGTTGCTTGGCTCCCACTCTTTGTTTAATGTTATATATATGTACGTTTCTCTACATATAAAAATTATCCTGATTGTTCAGACATCAATAAAGGGAAAGGTGCTTCCCCATAATTACTGGAAGGACATCTTGCTTAATATCTTGGAAGGTAAGACAGCAACTCATCAATCACTTTTTACTTAGAAGAGCACAGAGTTCTGACTAGCAATCAAGATGGCTTTGTGAAAAGTAAATTGAGCAAAGCCATATTCATTTACTTCTGTGAAAGAGTCTGTGCTTTGTTAGTCTAAGAGAGTACATTTTTATTCACAAAGAATTTGGTTCCCTCCCCTGGTGATGGACAGGGAAGCCTGGTGTGCTGCAGCCCATGGGGTCGCAGAGAGTCAGATAGGACTGAGTGATTGAACTGAACATGTGACTTTTATTCACAATGATTTTTAAAAAAGTAGGATCTACTCTCTAGACTCTAGAATGCGATTTCAATGGACAATCTAAGAGATTGGCTTAAAGAATTCTAACACTGTAGTCTTTCTTTACATGACCCCTAAGTGTCAGGAGCACAAGTTCAGTTCAGTTCAGTTCAGTCACTCACCCTGCCTTCAGTCTTTCTCAGCATCAGAATCTTTTCCAAAGAGTCAGTTCTTCCCATCAGGTGGCCAAAGTATTGGAGTTTCAGCTTCAGCATCAGTCCTTCCAATGAATATTCAGGACTGATTTCCTTTAGGATGGACTGGTTGGATCTCCTTGCAGTCCAAGGCACTCTCAAGAGTCTTCTCCAACACCACAGTTCAAAAGCATCAATTCTTCAGCACTCAGCTTTCTTTATAGTCCAACTCTCATATCCATACATGACCACTGGAAAAACCATAGCTTTGACTAGATGGATCTTTGTTGTCAAAGTATTGTCTCTGCTTTCTAATCTGCTGTCTAGGTTGGTCATAGCTTTTCTTCCAAGGAGCAAGCGTCTTTTAATTTCATGTCTGCAGTCACCATCTGCAAGAGCACAAGAACCTTGTGTATAATACTTTTGCTGATTCTCCTACATGGTAGTTACTCAAGGAATGTTTCCTGCTTCTCAGAGAAGACGGAAGTCACTGGATGCAAATATGGCTCCTTTTGTCTTACCTTTCTACTTCCTGGGCCTTTTCTTCCTTTCCCTGTCTTTCACATCAGCCGAAGGACAGAAAAATTGTCAGTGGCAATATGTCCTGAGGATTTTTTAACACTTTATTAGAATTTATTTACATATAAAAATTTAATATGTATATGCAAATTATATATATATATGAATATTTTTTGATGTGTGTCTTCCCTCGGAAGTAGGTTCACTGAGGAACTAGTCAAATGTAAAATAATTAAGGGCATCGAGCAGATAGCATAGATACAGGAACATGTACACATTCACTAGAAAGATTTTTGATTCTTCACATATGATTTTTATCATGAATCAGTGGTATATGAGGAGGGACTATTTTTTAAACTCAAATCAGAAGTGTGTAGAGTTTAAGGACTTTTAGCACCATTGTTATCTCAATCGAAAGATAATAACATTTCCCAAAATATTTTGGAAATGCCTGTTTTAGGTTTTTCCTAAGGGTTATGTAGCACGTGCTTTAGATCTTTTCAGGGGTACTAAATCTTTGCAATTTGAGGGTGGATTTGATTTTTAAAAACAGCCTAAAGTGATATTGAGCTAAGTTTTATTAATAAGATGTATGATCGAACACGGTAACCAAGTCTCTGGTCAAAAATATTGTGAATCTAAATTAATGAGACTGATTTTATTTGATTCAGAGGTCAATTCTGAAAGAGGAGTTTCAATTACAGTGTAATAGCCCTCACCAAAATAAGTCTGTGTCTTCCCAAGGTGGCCATTTGAAGGATGGGGTTCCTGGTTTAAATAGATATATTGGAACCAATCTTGTAAATTTACAGTTGCACCTTATAATGCTACAAAACAAATGCTATGATAAGTTGAGAGAATTAGAGGATGACAACTGGGAATATCCTTACTGTAGATACTGGTTAACCCATCTTTTAGGGTATATTTTCCTAGCTTTGTTTATTTTGGGGAGTGTGGGGCATACATATGAGAACAAAGAAACCTAATAATGTCCAACAAGTAGAGAAAACCCAGGGCAAAACCTAAACATTAGTAAATCCATAGAAAAAACTCTCTGAGAGTTGTTATTTTAGAAAATGATATTGAGCGACTTAATTTGGAGTCTGGACTAATTTTCTTAAAGGCCTCTCTGACCCCATCCTTCCTCCTAACATTTACCCTACGAACTCGGAAATTCACTCCACACATTTGAGAATCAGCTTTACTTTTGTGGGACTCATTGGGCACCAGAGTGGTTCCTAGGGACATGTTATACTGTTATAACATCATAACGTGTCTAAGGAAACACATTATACTGTTTTACGTGTTTATACATGTAAAGACTTTTAAGGAAGATATTGACCAGGTTTCTATTTCTCAGCAGATGATAGACAAGCTATGGGCTTGAGAAACTGATAGCTTTTAGTTAGACATAGGGAAGTATTCCCTTTTCAAAGTGATTAACTATCAGCATTGGTTCCTGCAGCGAGCACTGGGGGGTCTTTCCTGTTCTGAGTGTATATTTCTCCTTGTCAACATAACTTAATATTCTTATTCAAGTCTCCGAGGTGCTTTTCAACCCACAAATTTGTCTCATTGAAAACCTTACTGATTGTGCTGCTGCTTCTATCGTCTAAGATGGTGACTAATAAGGCAGTAAACTCAGCTCACAGAGCTGAAACATGCCACTTGTTTTACCATGTCCCCCCACCCAACCCTCCTCGAGATGTTCTCCCATTTATCAGTCACTGTAGAATTTCATTTTGTTCCTTTGATTCAAAATAGAATTTTTAAAAGAAAATTATAGATTAACTTCCTGTAGGCACTCAAAGCGCTTCATAGAGTTTAATCAAGTCGAGGTCCATCGAGGCATGTCAAACTCAATTGTTTTTCTTTCCCAGATGGAGAGAGGGATATTCCAATAGCTATGAAGAAAAATATGTCTGCAGAAACCTGCAGCATTTGAAAACCTCTACCATGCTCCAGATTGTAGATTAACTTCTAACTAATCAGAGTTCAGCATTCTAATGGACTGTGACGAGAGAGGCAGTTTTTCCTCCAACTTCAGATCCCATGGTTTTTGCAATTGTAAGGCAAATTTTAAAAGAAGGCCTTGGGGATTATAGCCAGCCTTCATTACAAAGCATGACCACTTTGTAACCAACTGCAAGTTTAATATCCAAGGAGATTTGCACATAACAGTCTTCTTTTTTTCCTTCTTCCCTTTTTGAATAATTTACCTTTGAGATTCTCTTCACGACCACACTGGTGTGCAAAGATCTGTTTGTCTGTCAAATCTCCTGATATGTACAGCGTGTGAAAGATGCATTAATTTTTTATTTGTTTCTTAAGGAGGCTGAACAGGAAGCTGCTTGTGCTGAATACAAGAGAGGGCTCCTTTAGTGAGCATGTACTGGAATTCACTTAACTGTCTTCCTCTCCTGCAACAGATCAGATTCTTCTATGAGTCTCCCCTCTGCCAAAAGGGAGTTAGTTATACAAATAAACTCAAGAAAGTTTTCATCTAAACCTTCCACCCGAACCTGAGACAGTTTAGTCTGAAACCAAAAGATCACTGGCAAAGCTATGTGTTACAAATCTGTGTGGATCATGCAGGGAAAACAAACATCTCCTTTCCAAAATGAAAACAGATTTTTTCCATGTAACCTTGGAGGTTCTGTGCAAACACTAATCTCTACACAAGTGACTTTTCACTGCAGTGTGTGGTGCTATTTCCACGTGACAAATGTCATGGATTTCAGGCCTTGGAAACACTACACACTGGCATTTTAAAGAAAATAAATACAGAAGTCAGTGAACCATAACCTTTGGATGATCTGGAGAGCCAACCATTTGAAGGTGG
Organism: Budorcas taxicolor; assembly: GCF_023091745.1. NCBI lineage: Eukaryota > Metazoa > Chordata > Mammalia > Artiodactyla > Bovidae > Budorcas > Budorcas taxicolor. Next base: position 5,371,289 of record NC_068935.1, read on the forward strand.
GCGATGTTCCCGGCCACTCAGATTTTCCACAAGAAAGAAATATGAGAAGTGTAGGGAATTACGTGTAGAGATGTTTTGGGGAATTTCATGTTTTGAGAATTCCCAGGCAGAAAAGTATTATTATGTAAATTGACGAACTCCAGCTTCCAGTTCTTAGAAAATGTGAAGCATATCGAAAGTTTAACTAGGTTTGACCTTTTAGGTAAGGAAACTACAGTGATGGGGGGTGGAGCTAGGAAGTTCATTAGTGGATTATTTTATGTAAGATGATAAGGGAAATCCTCACTGATTAGGAGACATTTAAACTTTGCAACCCCATGGACGTAGCCCACCAGGTTCCTCTGTCCGTGGGATTTCCCAGGCAAGAATACTGAAGCAGTTTGCCATTCCCTTCTCCAGGGGATCTTCATGACCCAGGGATCGAACCTGGATCTCTTGCATCTCCTGCATTGGCAGGCGGGTTCTTTACCAGCTGAGACACTGGGGAAGCCCTTTTGGTAGCTCTGTGTGAGAGCAGAAAGAACACGAGTGTAAAGTCTCTGAGGGAAATTCAGCAGTGAGGATAGAACTGAGTGACCCAGGACAAGTAGGAGAGGACCAGATCATGTAGGCTGTCGGAAGGGCTGGTTTTTCTTCAGCTCTAAGTAGGAGTAGATGCCTTCTCTGACAAAGAGACCAAGAGGAAGGAGGAGGAAGGAAGGAGGCAGAAAGACACAACTTTAGGGGAAGGTGAAAATTAAGTGTGGGAGAGGGCAGTCTAAGCTAGTAAGGAGGTGGAGAAAGAACAATCTGGTCTATAGGAAGGAAAGAACATAGCATCTCTCCAGAATCTAAGAGGGTAGAAAATATCTATTTTGTCTGATTTGGTTATTTAGCCTGCACTTCTGTGATTCATACCTTATTTACAAAGGTTAATAAGCACGACTTGAATCTCTGTCTAACTACAGTATCAATACATTTGTTCCGTGTCTATTACAGAGACACCTAAGTACTCGAGCAAGCTAATCAAGGTTTCAATTACCCCAGTGAGAAAGAAAGACTTCTCAGTTACAATCATAGTTGATTGGTTGATGAAGTATTCATGAGATCTTGCATAAGAGGAATTTTATAGGTCATTTGTACTGTAATAAGTGGAAATATCTGGGAAGGAAAAAAAAAAGTTTAGCAGTATTACAGTGCTGACAGAGTCTTCAGAGGTACTGACTCTCAGAGTATGGTGGCTGCAGCTGAAAATTCTGTGCCCTGAGCATTTGTCATGACTCCTTCAATCCAATATGCCCTCTAAACACAGTGAAACTAGAGAAAAGGAATATCTAAAGCTCTTTGATGTTAATTAAAGAGTAAGATTCCTTCTTTTCTTTAACGGAAAGCCTTAATTTGTGCCCAAATCATTGTACTATCTTATATAGGGTTTTTTTTTTTTTTTATTTTTTGCTAATCATCTGGTGGTTCAATTCTTTGTTCAGAGGCTGAAAAGCTTATCTCTTACATTGTGTAACCTGATATCATCATTCTCAAATGGGAGTGAGAAAGATCTGGAAGAGTAGATGAGTCCAGATTTACTATGACCTTTGGTATTCTTTAGGATTTTCACCCAGTTATCGTAACAAATAGGGACCTCAGCCCAAGTTCCACATCGGTAGTGGTAACATATATTGGGATCTGAGTTTCCCAGCAACTCTTCTTCTTGATTACAGGCAAGTGCAGCAAACTGCAGAAATGTCTAGGAGCCAGAACAGTTCAAGCAGGTGTCTATCTATATGTAACAGAGTGTTGGAAAGGAAAGAGAATTTTGTTAAAGAAAATTATTTTGGAAGATGATAATGAGGCATCATACATAGAATTGCCTTTCCTTTGCATTGTCATGCTCAGCACATCTTTGGGACAGGGAAAGGACATTGCTTCTATAACCCTAGTTCACTGGTCTGGACAACCTTTCCATCTCTACCTATCTTGCTTCCAGTTATGCCTGAAATTAAATGAGAACCCCACCAACAAGCAAAAAGATTCTATCATCATATCTTCTCTTTGAAATCATCTAGTAGATGGTTTTCCAGCAAGACTTTGTTATTCTTATTGTTTAGTCGCTAAATCGTGTCCGACTCTTAGCCCACCAGGCTCCTCTGTGCATGGGATTTTCCAGGCAAGAATACTGGAGTGGGTAGACATTTCCTTCTCCATGGGATCTTCCCCACCCAGGGATTGAACCCACGTCTCTTGTGTCTCCTACATGGCAGGCAGATTCTTTACCACTGAGCCACCAACTAGCAACCTCCTATTGGTCACTTGAGAGTTTTGCAAAGCCTGGGGTAGAGGACTGAGTGTACGCTAATTCTCCTTTAAGCAGAACAAATGAATACGACATTCTGAGATAAATACAAAAGAAATAAAACTTCTTATTTCCAGGTCAAATGGCCTTGGAGTATGTGCTTTATTTTCTCAGGGAGATGACAGAACTAACTCCAGATGTTAAAAAAACAATAACAGGAAAAAAAAAATCTACTGCCTTTCCCCAGGAAACTTCATCTCTCTGTTTTTGCCACAGTCTCATAAGGTGTGTTGAACTCTAAATAAGATGATATGTAAATTTCATTGTTAGACTACATAGCAAAATATTCTGTGATGTTTTGTTTCTTAGATCTGTTAAGTACAGTATATTAACACCAGAATTTCCCCCCCAAAATTATTGTTTATTCTATCTGTATCTTTTTATTCATGAATTGAGAAGGCAAGTCCTGTCTGTATAAAGTTTTGGGGTCTGAGAAAGAGTGTATGTTTTGTTTCTTCATAGTTTTACTGGATGTTGCAAGATTTCTATATCAAAAGGAAACCTCCCCATCCCCAGTGCACGTGTGCACATGTTTGCAAGCCTCTGGGCTAGGGTTTTGAAAGGGAGTACAGATCCTGAACTGGTATTGCCCAACTGTGGAATTATATAATAATAATAACCACCCCATTTACCGCATACTTCTTTAATGTGCCAAGCACTGTGCTTAATGGCTTCAGATGCAATATCTCAAAAATTCACAGACCAACACTGTGAAGTACAGGTATTTCGTATTTCAGCAAAGCAGGCTTAGCACAGTTAAGTAAGTGGGCCAAGGAGATAAAGCATGATGGTCGCTAGACAGCTAGGATTTAAGCCAGATTTCTTAGCTCCTAAAGGCCATCCTGTGTTCACAAGGGTATGCTGCTCTACTCAGAATGTTTAGATTATGGGTCTTGACTTGAGAGGAACAAAATATAATAGGCCTCTTTCCCATCATTTTTACTCTGGGCATAAAATTCCTGGGTCAGGAAATTTGAGAAATCTTATCAACAAGATGCATTATAAAATGGAGCCTTAGAATCATCATACTTGTCTAAGAAACAGAAATTTACAGCATCCAGGTCAGCAGTTCTTTGATTTGAATTTTAAGTGTCCTGTGTTATTTTAAAAGAGATTAAAAGAAACAATTTCAAATTCTGAAATGGTAGTAGAAGACAGAAAGAAGGTAAAAGAAAAAAAAGCTCCAACAGCACAGTTTGAATTAAAGCGAAAAAGGATCAGATGCTAGGACAGTTCAAGATAAAAGATGTGGAGAGAATTCACCTATTTCACTGAGTTTTCATCAAACAGTTATCTCTCACTGATTCACCTTTAGTGTATTAAAAGATTTTCAATATAATGTATACCAGGTTTCTTTATATTGTTGCCAAATGATTTGACTCAGTATCATTTGTGGATCCTTCTGACATCCCTGATGAATGAAGAAACACTCAGTGGCGTGATCACAGTGTGCCTCTGGCAACAGCATTGCCAATTTTTTCACTAGGACATTTTCAATACATTCTTTTAAGGTTGTGTGACTCTCTTCTAATACAGCTTCCAATACTGAAAATGAATCACAATCTTGCCAAGGATATTCTCACAGATACCCAGGATAATTCAAAACTCAAAAGAGAAAAAAATAAATTTCTAGGTTTTTTTTTTTTCCATGAGTGCCAAGTTATAGTGACATATATATATGGATTTTTAAAATTACCTTTAAGGGACTTCCCTGGTGGTCTAGCTGTTAAGACTCTGTGCTTCTATTTCTGGGGACACGGGTTTGATCCCTGGTGGAGGAACTAAGATCCTGCATGCTGTGCAGTGGGACCAAAATAAATAAATAAATAATGTTACCTTCAATGCCAGTGATATGGTACAGTTGAAAATCATGTTCCATATGCTTATGAGGGTAGATGGTATCAAGATGCTACATTTCTAGTCAAGGATCACATCCTCGTGTCTTCCAAAAAAGAGAGAGGGGATTGTGCAAATTAAGCTATTGAAAAGGTCATGTGTGCTTACCATTTACTTTCAGATATTTCTTTCACATATAATAATGACTGCCATCATGTAGTGAGTATTCCTCTGTACCAGGCATCGTCTTCAGTTTTATATAAACATTATTTCCCTTAATCTGTTGTAATTTGAGTGTAGTACTAACTGGTGCTAGTGGTAAAGATCCCGCCTGCCAATGCAAAAAGATGTAAGAGACGCAGGTTCAAATCCCTGGGTCAGGAAGATCCCCTGGAGGAGGGCATGGCAATGCACTCCAGTATTCATGCCTGGAGAATCCCATGGACAGAGGAACCTGGCAGGCTACTGTCCATTGGGTCGCAAAGAGTTGGACATGACTGAAGTGACTTAGCAGCTCCGTTCTACAGATGTGTAAATTAAAGCTCAGAGAAATGAAGTAACTAACTTGTTCAAGGTCACACAGCTCTTAGGATAAGTGATGGGAACTTGGATATGAAAATAGGTTAAGGTGACTCCAAGATCCATTTTTCTTGCTAATTGCTCTATTTCTCCGTCCCTCAAGTATACTTTGACTTTCAGTGAGATCACAGTGCTTGCAGAGTGCCTCTGAAGTCAGCACTGGGATAAAAAGCCCTTGAATGCAATGGAAGTAAGGAATAGGTTTTGGTGGGCAGTGGTTTTCATTTTTAAATATCACGAGATTGGAAGATGCTCAGTTTGTGTAGACCTAACATGAAAGAGGCTGGCATCTGAGCCCCTTGGAATTTTCTAAACCAGTTGCATCCATTTCTTAAAGTTTACTTGGAATATATGAGAAGTCTTATCATTTACATGAGGTTTGGATTTCGTTGTTGTTGTTGTTTAACATATGACATTTTTAGTCTGTAGGTCTCATTTGGTAATTATGCCCAACAAAGGAAATAAGATTTGTACTTTATTCTTATCTTTCAGTGAGGCAATATAGACTTTAAATTAGTGAGAGATTTACAATGAGGTTGGTGAATACAAAAATTTTACAATCAATCTTGGAGACATTTTTTGTTGCATTTTACTCCTGTGCTTTTTCCTGACTTTTGAAAAATAGATATGCCAGTAAAACCGGCTTTTTTTTTTTTTTTTCTGTAAGCATTTCTTATCTTGGTGAGGTTACTACCAAAACACTTTCTCAGTTAGCATCCTCTTAACAGAACACAGTTCTTCACATTGACAGAATCTAATCAGTTGGCATTCCCAACCCTAAGAAATAATGATTGCTGCCTACTCGAGAATCTTGTTGAAGTAGGCAAGTTAGCATTTAAAATGTTTAGTGAGGCCCAACAGATATAAAGTGTTGTTAATCGCAGTCAATTACTTAAAGGTTTTTTAAAAATTCCAATCTCAAATTTGCTCCTGTTGCTTTTATTCTTTTAATTATTTGGATTTTGTTTTATAAGAATTAGGATGAAAAAAATACATCCCATCCCTCAAAAGAGTTCTCTCATCAGTCTTCATATTTTTTGGAGAGTTAACCAAAATTTCAAAATTTTTGAAATTTCTTATCTTTCTCTCTAGTAAAATTAAAGATTGCTGGTATGAAACCATAGTTAAGATTTCCCTTTCTCATTGTAAATTTATTTCCTATGTAGAGATCATTAAATAGGCATGTGTTTCCCATCTCTAATTTCCTAAAGCCAGAGCCAAAGAGTCAAAGCACCAAGAAGAATAGGATCTTCTTTTTAGCCTGATGCTTCTTCATGAAGGCAGAATTGGTGATATCAGAATTGAATCTTACTCCACAGTCTGTGTTACTTGAAAAGTACATGCCTCTGTAGATGTCTGCATTCATTTCTATTATTGCCAAGCCACAGAAATTATTTTCCTCTTTGTTTCGGTCTCTTTAAGACTATGCCATTGTGCCATTTCAAATTCTGTGATTCTTTCGTAGTTAAATTTATTCCTGAAACATTGAAGATGTCAACTGATGGGCCTATTGCTTGGTCTGCTTCATTGTTTATAGACTCACATTCATGGTGTTTTAGAAATGCCAGTTGCAAGTCTCCCTTTCATATAGAAATTTAACCCATTCCCCTATGATGAATTTTTCTACTAGTGATTCAGTGATATTATTGACTGATTTTCTTCTAAACTGTATTAGTTTAGATTTTTTATAAACTTTTTTTAGTTTTATTTTTAAGAAATAAAAGAAACAAAATGTGAAGAATGCTATAGAAATAGTATGAGTCAAGTTCATGAACCACATAATGCCTATCAATGATCTATATCATTTCTTTTCTCAGAGTATAGTTTAGATTTGGGCTTTTTTGTATTTTTATAATTATTCTACTATCTTCATTATATAATCTTAGTCTACAAAAGAATACTTATAAAAATATCAACAGTCTTGGGAATAAGGTTGGCAAAGTTTTCACATAAAAATACTGGATGCCCAGTTAAAGTTGAATTTCAGATAAACTATGCTAAAATCTTTTGTTATCAATGTGTCCCACGTATTACCTGATTTTCTTAGCATGACTATATCCCAAATATTGCATGGATAATGAATGAGTTTTAGTATCAAGATGTCCCAACTATTGCATGATATTTTTTAATATAAGTATATGCTAAGTATTGAATGGGATATACTTAAACTAAAAAAAAAAAAATTCATGTTATTACTCAGTCACAAAAGAGAATGAAATACTATCTGACATTCAAATTTAGCTGAGTGTCCTGTTTTTTATCTGACAACTTTACTTTGAAGGCATCCTGGTAATGAGAGTGAACATATGTGGTTCTGGTATTTAAGTACCTGCAGATCCCCATGGATGGAGGAGCCTGGTGGGCTGCAGTCCATGGGGTCGTGAAGAGTTGGACATGACTGAGCAACTTTGCTTTCACTTTTCACTTTCATGCACTGGAGAAGGAAATGGCAACCCACTCCAGTGTTCTTGCCTGGAGAATCCCAGGGACAGGGGAGCCTGGTGGGCTGCCATCTATGAGGTCGCACAGAGTCAGACACGACTGAAGTGACTTAGCAGCAGCAGCAGCAGCAGAGCCTTGACATCTCATTTAACCTTCCTGAACCTAAGTTTTACCATCTGTAAAATGAGAACAAATACTAATTGTTTTGTAGGTTTTTTATATATATCTGAAGTTCTTTACTTTAAATACCTGACACATAATAATTTTCCATTAAAAAATAGCTGTTATTATCAGGACAAGGAAGAAATGCAACTGCAAGTTACCAGTTTTTTCTATCTTCATAATAAATGACAGCACTCAACACCTAAATAGTCCAGTAGACTGATAATGGAAGCGTCAATCCACATGTTGGTTGATGGTTCACCAGATCAGAAATCTGACTGGTAATAAAATATACACAAGCATTAACCTCCCTTCTCTCTTCTGCTACTCACCTCCTCTTATGTTACTTACCAAAGATCATGCCACTTGCTAGTATCAGAGCCTGAATGTATGTTGCCTTTTTTCTAAGTTACAATTTTATTTCAATCCTGCCTTTTTCAAATACTTATTTTTTATTTTATTAATTTTTATCGAGATATAATTTACATCTCACAACATTCACCGTTTTGAAGTACCAAATCAGTGCTTTTTAATATATTCAGAAGATTCTGCAACCATCACCACTACATAATTGCAGAACATTTTCATCATGACCAAAAAGAAGCCACATACTCATTAGCAGTCATTCTCCATTCCTGCTCCTCCTCTGTCAACCAATAGTCTCTCTCCATGGATTTGTCTCTTCTGGACACTACATATGAATGGAATCATACCATATGTGGCCTTTTGTGTTTGACTTCTTTACTTAGCATAATATTTTAAGGTTCATTCATGTTGCGGCATGTATCAGTACTTTATTCTTTTTATGGTCAAGTAATATTCCATAAACAGTATGTACCATATTTTGTTTATCCATTTATCAGTTGATAGACGTTTGGGTTGTCTCCAGTTATTGGCTATTGGAAATAATGCTTCTAATGAAAAATCTAGCACAAGTTTTTGTATGAACATGTGTTTTCTTTTCTCCTGGATATATATCCAGAAGTGGAATCATTGGTTCCTATTGTAACTCTATGTTTAGCATTTTGAAGAACTCAGACAGCTTTCCAAGATGACTCACTATTTTACTTTCACACGAGTAATGCAAGGCATTCAAATTTTTCCAATTCCTCACTTGTTATTACCTGTTTTGTTGTTTTTTTATTATAGCCATCTTAATATTCATAAAGTGGTACCTAACTGTGATTTTGATTTGCAATTCACTAGTGACTAATGATATCGAATGTCTTTTCATATACTTATTGGCAATATATTTATATATATTTATATATATTTTAATAATATATTTCATATACTTATATCTTCTTTGCAAAAATGTCCATTTAAATCCTTTGCCCATTTTTAGTTGGGTTATTTGTCTTTTTATGGTTGAATAGTAAAAGGTTTGATATATTCCTATCAGATATATTCCTATCAGATATACGACTTACAAATATTTTCTCCCATTCTGTGGCTTATCTCTTCACTGTCTTGACAGTGTTCTTTTTTTTTCCCCTTCCCTTTTGGCTGCACCACACAACTTGCAGGACGTTAGTACCCAAATCAGGGATTGAACCCAGGCCCTGGCAGTGAGAGTGCCAAGTTCTAACCACTGGACCACCAGGGAGTTCCCTTGACAATGTTCTTTGATAGATAAAAGTTTTTACTTTTGATGAAGTTTTATTTATCTGTTTCTTTCTTTGGTTGTTTGTGCTTTTGGTGTCATACACCAAAATGTACATCCACCAATGTGGATAAACTGTATCTTTTCTTCCTCAAAGAATCAAACAAACATTTAACACTGAGAAGAGACATAAGTTCTTTTCTCAACTTTGCAATTACATAAATGTGTGACCTTAGACAAGTAGTTAAACTCATTCAGAACTCAGTTTCCATATCTGCAAAAAGAAGATGCTTTCAGAGGAACAGGCAACTTTCAATTGTTGGTGAATAAATTAATTTCTATAAAACCCCCTAGGTTAGTGGTGCTCAACCTGAGTAACATCTGCCAGTCTCTGGAGACATTTTTGGCTGTCACAACCAGAAAGAGGTGCTACCGGCATCTAGTCAGTGGAGGTCAAGAGTGCTGCTAAATATCTTATAGGACACATGGCATTCCCCCAACAAAGAATTTATTGTTGTCGCTAAGTTGTATACAACTCTTTGTAACCCCATGAACTGTAGCCCATTGGCTCCTCTGTCCATGAGATTTCCCTGCAAGAATATTGGAGTGGGTTGCCATTTACTTCTCCAGGGGACCTTCCCAATCCAGGGATCAAACCTACGTCTCCTGCTTGGCAGGTGGATTCTTTACCACTGAGCCACCTGGGAAGCCTATAACCAAAAACTCTCTTGCCCCAAATGACAACAGTGCTGAAGTTGAGAAACTCTGCTCCAAAATTATGATTCTGTTATTCAGGTTTAAGTGGTAAGTCTTTGAGTTTGCCTACAGGAGCCAGAGTATTTTGTGCTCTTAGCATAATTCTAGATGTGCTACCAATAATTCTTGAAAATCAGAAGAATATTTTTGAAAGTGCTCTTTAAAGGCTTTTGAAAACTATTATAGGGACTTCCCTGGTAGTCCAGTGGCTAAGATTCCATACTTCCATTGCAGGGGGCCTGGGTTCGACCCCTGGTTGGGGAACGAAGACCCCACATGCTCCAACTAATGATTCCAACATGCCTCAACTAAAAAAAAAGATCCCTCATGCCTCAATGAAGATTGGAGATCCTTCATGCTGCCACTAAGACGTGGCACAGTCAAATAAATAAATACAAATAAAGGTTTATTGTAAAGTAATTAACCTCCAATTAAAAGAAATAAAGTTATTTATAAAATAAAATTGAAATGCAGGAAAAAAAAAACTAAATGAAAATTATTATATCTTGTAATATTGGAGAAAATATTTCAATATAGGTACCTCCAGGCCAAGCCTGGATGTATTCTTGTCATTGAGTCTTCTTTGGGGTTTTTGGAACAAAACAGTTTTTGTGAAATAGTTGGTACATGCTGTGAAATAGGTCTAATGATTCAGAATGGGAAAAAGAAAAGTAGAACAATTTGATGGAAGGAACTTGCAGTTGATGTGTCTCTGTAATAGAGATTTCTCTAAAATGACTCTTCTCTAAAGTACTATTAGTCCAGCTGAACTGTTTACTCTAACTTTATCCCATACTGTCTGCTGAAATGTACTGATTACCTTAAGTTCCACACATTATGCAAAATAAAACACACAATAGCTGGAAGTACATTTCAGCATTCCTTAAGATCTTGAGGTGTAAATGCTATTAAACTTGCAGGTTTGTCTTTCCTGTGACAATACAGCTGATTGCTTCATGTCCTGCACCATTAGATATAATGATGACCACCACCACGCCCACCACCATCATTGTCATAGACTAAGTGTTCTAAGTACTTTATAAATGTATCTCATTTTTCCTCACAAAAATCTTATCAGTTGGTTTTAAAAAAACATTTTTCAGGAAAGGGGAAAGTATAAAAAAAAAGTGGTGGAATACCTGCTAAACATATTTCCCTATTAAACTTTTTCTTGTGTATCAAAACTATTTCATATTTCAACAACAGAGACAGAATGTTTATTGGTAAATCTGTAAATATTCATGTTTCTAATTTTCTTGCTCCCCAGGCAACAGCAATTTAATCCTGAGTATACTTTTTTTTTTTCAAGAAGAAATATCTTAGGCTTATTTCATCCTCTCAAAAGTACATGCACATATACCTAAAAGCTGCTATAATACTGTTCCATCTCTGAACATCTACACATGTGTATATAGAATTTTTAAATTATACAACTCCTCTAATATATAGGCAATGTAAGAATGTTTAACTTTGTTTATATGTACAGGAAGCAGTGAAAGAAAACAACAAGAGAAAAGAACTGGAAGAGAAGACTAGGAGGGCAAAGCTTGCAAAAGAGAAAGCTGAACAAGAAAAGTTGGAACGCCAGAAGAAAAAGAAACAACTCATTGATATAAACAAAGGTATGAAGTGCTTCCATTTAAAAAAAAAAAAAAGACATCTGAAGTGTAAAATAATTGCACTTAATTAACTTTAAATTATAAACTGAATAATTATGGTTTGGGTAGAAAATTTACCATATTATTAGTTAACTTTATCAAACATCTCTCATTATTATCTTTATTTCTTGTCATCCTACACTGAACACAGGATTTTTGATAGCCAATGCAAGGTAATATGTTGTTGCAACACTCTTTTTCTTTTCATATCTTTAATCAAATTATATATGTTCTGAATGAGTGAGATGAAAAGAGAAACACTGGTCTGGGATGATGAGCCTTATGGTTTTAATTTTATTTTATTGGCACGTGCCTATTGATAGTACAGTAACGACTAACACCCTCCCTTGGGATCTTGAACGTTTCACGTCTTAATGGATATTGACAGCACTATTAAAAGCTGAAAAAAAAATAGGGAGAAAACACCTTGTCCAGTTGTGAGCCTACGAACAAAATACTGGTATATCCACATAGTATGAAATAAGTTGTTTTCTTGGTTAGCAAAAATGACTGCATATAAAAGGTAAATTTTTTTTTGCTTTGGTTTTGTTTTCTTTTTAAAGAAGAGAGGGTAAGGAAAGAAAGTGGTCAACATCAGGTACCTGCAACTGAATAATGAAAAAGCATAGCCTTTGCCACTGAGGGTTAGAAAATTTAAAAACAAAATCTGAACAGGATGCAAGATAATATGATTAATATGGACCACCTGTTTCTAAATATATGATATTCAGAATTGCAAGCACTGTATAATGTTTACCATGTGCCAAGCACTGTTCTAAGGCTTTCACATATTCTAAGTACATTAATCTTCATAACATCTCTATGAGACAGATGCTGTTATTATCTCATTTTACAGACAAGGAAACTGAAGCTCATGGAAATTAAGAACTTGCCAAGGTCACACAAATAGGAAGTATTAGCAGCAAGATTAGAGTCTAAATAGTCTGGTGATAGCATCTTTGCACTTATAAATGCCATTGTCAAATAATAATAGCAATAACAACAGCAACAACAGCAAACATACAGTACTTACTGTGTATCAGGAACTGTTCTAGGAATTTTATGTATTTGAATATATTTAATCCTCACAAAACCCTAATAGAAGAGTATTACTATCTCATTTTAAGATTAGGAAACTGAGGCACAGAGAAGTTAAGGTAGAACCAAGATCTGATCCTAGGCAGTCTGCGGCCAAAGTTAATTATTAATTATTGTTATGCATTTTTAACTACCAGTATTTATTATAATTGAGGACTTTCCTGGTGGCTCAGACGGTAAAGTGTCTGTCTACAACGCAGGAGACCCGGTTCGATCCCTGGGTCGGGAAGATCCGCTGAAGAAGGAAATGGCAATCCACTCCAGTGCTATTGCCTGGAAAATCCCATGGACAGAGGAGCCTGGTAGGTTACAGTCCATGGGGTCACAAAGAGTCGGACACGACTGAGCGAAAGTGAAAGTGTTGGTCGCTCAGTCGCGTCCCTCTCTGCAATCCCACAGACTGTATCCCACCAGGCTCCTCTGTTCATGGGATTCTCCAGGCAAGAATACTGGAGTGGGTTGCCATTCCCTTCTCCAGGGGATCTTCCCGACCCAGGGATCGAACCCCAGTCTCCTGCATTGCAGGCAGATTCTTTACCATCTGAGCAACCAGGGAAGCCTCATTATAAGTTACTCTGCCATAAATCTTCTAAAGTGATATTTGGCAAATCTTCAAAAGTGATGTTGCAAAAAAAAAAAAAAAGTGATGTTGCTACCATTTTCTTTATACTTTTAAAATACATGCAAATTTTTACAAAGTGACTACAGTTTATTTTTTTGCCCAGGAAATAAGCATAATTTTAAAAGAAAAAAGTATATAGGATGGATAAACAGCAAGGTCCCACTTATGGCACAGGGAACTATATTCAGTATCCTGGATTATACCATAATGGCAATGAATGTGAAAAAGAATATACGTGTGTATATATATATATATATATATATATATTCTCAATAAATGGCTGATTTACTCAGAGGAAAATGGAGCATAACAGCTCTTGCAAGTCACTGCACAGATATGCCAACATCCCTAATTTTGAGTGAGGCAGAATCTCAGTGCAACATTTGGGTTTCCCAAACACAAGCACACACATACACTCACAGACACACACATTTCAAGGTGTGGAGATTGAGGTGTCTTTCACTTTCTGTTTCTTTGCTGATTCATGCCCACTCCATACAATCTGTGTTAAAGATGAGGTCTTTCCCGGCCGGGAGCCAACACGAGGAGTCCCGCCCGTGGCAAAGATCATGAGGACATTTCCCCAAGCCTAGTTATTTTCTGTCTGTTTGAATTGGGTGGGATATATCTTTTGCCATATATATATGTGTGTGTCTGTGTGTGTGTGCCTGTGTCTGTATGTGTATACACACAGGCGCACACACACATATAAGTGAATCACTGCACTGTACTAACACACAATTGTAACTAACACAATATTGTACATCACTGTGAGGTGCAAGGGGAAAGTGTTAGTTGGTCAGTGGTGTCCAACTCTTTGCCACCCCATAGGACTTATAGCCTGACAGGCTTCTTTGTCCATGGGATTCTCTAGACAAGAATACGAGACTGGGTAGCCATTCCCTTCTCCAAGGGATCTTCAAAATCCAGGGATCAAAACTGTGTCTCCTGCATTGCAGGGAGATTCTTTAATGTCTGAGCCACCAGGACATTTTAAAAATAATAAAAAGAAAAAAGTAAACTGCCAAGGTAAAAATAAGATAGTATCAACCTAATTTAGCAAGCATGTTTCATAATTAGGATGAAAAGAACAGGTCCTAACTGACGATCACTTAATTAGGGAAAGGACTAGGGCACAGCATGGCAGTGGGTATTTGCAGGAAGGTCTCCCTTAAGTGACAGAATCAGTAGAATAGCACTGAGTATTAGCTCCCCTACGTGCATGGAGGAGTACTGAGAGAAGAGGCTGCAGGAGGTAGGGGACAGGTTGTGCATTCTCTTGGTTATGCTAAGGGTCTTAACACTGAGAGCTATGGTAAATCTATGAATGTTTCTAAATAGAAAGTTAATGTGCTTTCATAGGTTTCTCAGAAAGATCTTTTTGACAAAAGCATAGAGAATGGACTGAAAAGGGAAAAGCATGAGACAACAGAAGTTAAGAGGTTATCGCAGTTTTGACAAGAGCTGATGGCGGCCTGAATTGATGCGGTGGTAGTGCCGTTACAGAAGTTTCCAGTAAGAAGTGTGTTCTATTCTATAGGTTGTGGATATGTACAGACAGATTTATTTTAAGGAATTGGCTCATGTGATTATAGAAGCTGGCATGTCCAAAATCGGCAGAGTAGGCTGGCACCCTGGAGAGCCAGGGAAGAGCCCATGTTGTAGTTCAAGTCCAAAGGCAATCTGCTGGTAGAATTCCCTCTTGCTCAGGGGCGATCAGTTTTTTGATCTATTCAGAACTTCAGTGATTGGATGAGGCCCACCTGCATTACAAAGGGCGATCTGATTTACTCAAAAATCCATTGACTTAAATATTTATCTCATCCAAAAACACCCTCATTAGTCTGAACTAATACGTGGATACCATGGCTCAGCCAAGCTGACACATAAAATTAACCATCACCAGAGGGTTGTTAAAATGTAGAATTGACTGACCCTGAAAATTTTAGATGAGAGAATTAAGGGAAGGGGGCATTGAAGAAAGTGGTACCTTCTTTAATAAATAAATCAATTTAATAGATAAAGAAGAAACAATTCACAAATAGAGCAGACTTCATCAGGAGGATTACATGATAGGTGACATTTTGAATCTCGTGTCATTTTAAGAAACATTGTAAAGATGGGAAATATCTACGAAGCTATTGTGTATGTGCATATGAAACTCAGGAAAGGTTTGGATGAGAAAGACAGACTTGAGAATCATTGGTTTTTGATTATTAAAGTTAGGATATATTAGTTACCTAGGCTTCCCCGGTGGCTCAGTAGTAAAGAATCCGTCTGCCAGTGCAGGAGCTGCAGGAGACACGAGTTTGATCCCTGGGCTGGGAAGAGCCCCTGCAGGGAGAAATTTCAACCCACTCCAGTATTCTTGCCTGGAGAATCCCATGGACGGAGGAGCCTGGCAGGCTAAGTCCATGGGATTGCAAAGAGTTGCACACGACTGAGCACACACACAGGCATGCAAGCTTATTACTTTCCTAGGCCTTCTATAAGAAAATACCACAAACTGGATGGCTTAGAACGAGGTTTATTGTCTCCCAGTTCTGGAGGACAGAAATCTGAAATGAAGGTATAGGCAGGGTGCTGCTCTTTCTGAAGACACTAGGGAAGGATCCATCCATTGCAGGCTTCTCTCTTTGTTTCTGTTAGTTCCTTGGCTTGTGGCAGCATAACTTAAGTCTTCACATGGCATTCTCCATGTGTACACATCTGTCCCTTCACATGGTGAAGGGAAACCAGTCATGTTGGGTTAGAGGGCCAACTTAACTCCCGTTTGACCTCACCATTAGGTTCTTGATTGGTGGCCCATATGTAGCAAATGTCGTTCATTGTTCAATAGCTAAGTCATACCCGAATCTTTGTGATCCTGTGGACTGCGGCACACCAGGTTTCCCTATCCTTCACCATCTCCCAGAGTTTGCTCAAACTCATGTCCATTGAGTCGGTGATGCCATCCATCCAACCATCTCATCCTCTGTCGCCTCCTTCTTCTGCCCTCAATCTTTCCCAGAATCAGGGTGTTTTCTAATGAGTCAGCTCTTTGTATCAGGCAGCCAAAGTATTGGAGCTTCAACTTCAGTATCAGTTCTTCCAATGAATATTCAAGATTGATTTCCTTTAGGATTGACTGGTTTGATCTCCTTGTTGTCCAGGAGACTTTCAAGAGTCTTCTCCAGTTTGAAAGCATCAGTTCTTTGGTGCTCAGCCTTCTTTATGGTCCAACTCTCACATCTTCTTATTATTGTTTATTGTAAATATTATTTGACAATTAGAGTATATGCATGTTAGTACTTGCAAATATGTTTTAAGAAGAGATCCTTCCATTGAAATTATATAATCTTTAGAAGATCAATGATGCAGAAAAGAAAGAATAAGAACAGAGTTTGGTAACTAGGTATCAAAACACCATTCAGTGTAAGTGAGTTTCTTAGTATCTTGTAAAAGATACTACTGTTAACTAGGTGGAAGTCAGTTGCAGACATTCTTTGAGTCTGGGAGGAGGCATGATGGAGCTACATAAAAGGTGAATCCATGGAAGACATGAGAATGAGGTGCCATCCGAAAGTGACTCAAAGAACTTGTAAATGTGTCCAGTTATAACAGTGTTATCCATTTTCCACTGCAAGCACTGATATAGAACATTGGATTACCATTGTGAGCTGCATATAATGTAAGCTGTAGAGATAGTTCATGCACATGTGACTGGAGATAGATACATTTGGAATGAAGAAATCTTACCTGTACAAAGGTAGTCAAGTAAAGAGTCCTTGGGTAAACAAAGTCATTTGAAAATTGCAAATGACTTTTAAAACACAGATACTTTTTTCTGTAAAGTTTCTATTTCATATGAACTTTGCAAAATTGTCAGCCCATCCCTTTTAAAAAATCTCCTGTGATCCCATATAACTAATGAGTAACAACAACAAGATGTATTTATCTAGCATGCAAAATTATATACATTCATCATGAGGAAATATTTTAGAATCTAATTATCCAGAGGAATAATGGGATAAAGCAACCACAAAAGATTATTTCTATAATTTAGATGTGATCAACCAAGCTCAATATTAAGTAAAGATATCATGGAAACCAAGCAGCCAGAGAATTACATCTTTGCAGTTAAATCCATTTAAAAAAATGCCATGTCTCAAAAAAAAAAAAAAAAAGCCATGTTTCAAGGCTCCATTTTGAAAGAATTAGAGATCCAAAGGCAAAGGCCACGATAAGAAATAGTATTTTTTTTATTGTAAAAGAGAAAAAAGACATGGGTATGTATTAAAGAGACCATCATTTGTAAACATTAAGTGACATGACTAAAAAGTTATTAAAATCTCTACATTACAAAAGTGGAGATCAGTCCTAGCTCTGCCACCTACTCACTTTATGACCTTGTTCTCTTCCTTCATCTCTTCAGGCCTCAGTTACCTCATTCATAATAGAGGATAATGGCATTTGCCTCCTATTGTTTTTGTGAAGATTAAGTGAGATATAAGTGTAGTACATAACACAGAGCCTAGACAATTCTTGCTGCTGATGATAATGAGTCATTTTGTGCTCATTGAAGAATTCAGAAAAAAGTTCAAGACATAGTCCCCATCCTTTTTAGTTTATAGTTTTGTCAGAGATGTGTAGGGGAGAAAAAACTGTTCATTTACTGGGGCCCTATAAATTACATGGACAAAAGGCAGATTAACAGGAGAAGAATGATTGGATTTATTAATACATGCATCATGCATATACCTAAGAGCATTCAGTGATGAGTAACTCCAAAGGGTGGTTAGAACTTAGGCTTATATATCATCTTAGCAAAAGAATAATACATTTTTAGAAGTTTTTAGATGAGACAAAGGCAAAGCACTTTGAGTTTCTAGTGTGGCAAATTGTGGGAACGTAAATATATGAAGAAACTAATGGAAGATGAGTGCTAGTGGGTAAACTGTTACATAGGTTCCCCTGGTGCTGTTTCCGAAAGGATAACAGTCTATCTAGAACAGTCTCTGATGAATAACTTCTCTTTATTCCTGGTAAAGAGTAATAGAGGGACACCTTCACAAATTTATGTCCTGCTTTTAGGCAGATAGCTACAGGGCTGAGAGTTTTTCTGGTATCTGCTTCTTCTCAGTTACCTTCAGCTTGAAGTAGTGGCATATTTTGAGGCGAAATATTCTGCTACTCTTCAGATGTGATAAAGCTGAACCAGCAAACAGTGTACTGATATATAATAGAGATTACTTCCGACTGTCTTAAAGGAGAGATCAATGAGATCTGGTAAAATGATGTAAGGTTTCACAAGAAGCTGAAAAAGTAGTTGAACTATTTTTTCACATAGTTCACTAACATCTCTGGTCTCTGAATGTATCAACTGAACTAGATGCTGAAAGATGGGTAATATTTGGCTAACCAGGGGTGAAACTACTCAAGTAAATGGGACTAATGCCATCATTGGCACATGTCAGCATGGCAGGTGGAAGGCCTCATGGAGGAACTGTTCAGTGGCCCACAGGGAAGTACATCAAATGATGACAAGGATGGGTCCTAAGTTTAGGCCTTAGATCTACAACTGAGTACCCATATAATCTCTGACAAGGACTTTCATCTCTCTGTGCCTTAATATCCTCCTCTATAAAAAGGAGTAATAGAACATTCTTTGTTATTGTGAGAGTCGAATGAGGTAATCCACAGAGACTGATGTCGCTAATGCTCTAGTCTATCAATTACATGTTGATGTCATTGGTCTCTGATGAACAGTTCAATGTTCAATAAATATTTTCTCAGGTTCTCATTGTCCTCGTTTTCATCATTGACAGAGGAGAGTTTGAAATTGGAAACTATTGGACAAATAGGAAGACTGTTGGAAAGACTTGTGAGGAGTCTTGCAAGTCAGATGATGGGTTGTGATGTGATGAGGTAGGAGAGTCAAGGTGATTATAGGAATTTGTTCAGAGATTACCCAGGTAGTGAGCCAGAATACAAGAAAGAAGAGTTGAACACAAGGTGGATATAGCTGGAAGAAAACAGTCAAAGGTGAAGAAAAAAAGGAGTTAGCTCATTTCTGATGCTCCTTTCAAAGGAGTTGCAACCTGTGGCAGTTATAGAAGGTGGTACATGAAGGAAAATTTTCATAAAAGAGATGGAGGGAAAAAAGGCATTTGGTGTTGGAAGCAATGGATTGCAAATGGATGGCCTAGATTTTTTTTTTAATATAAATTTATTTATTTTAATTGGAGGCTAAATACTTTACAGTATTGTATAGACTTTTTAAGAACAGCAAAGTTTCATCAATATATAACTATATATTGATGTGTTTTGACATCTTAGGTTATTTCATTAATCCAACCAACATTTATTGCGCCATTCCACAAATAATTTTAATTAAAGCATGCACAGTAATACATCATTTATTTAAATGTAAAATTGACAAAGCTAATTTAAATGCAGCCAAACATATGCTAAATCAATAAATGTACTCTAAAATGTGTGTAATAGTATGTAAACTATGCAAAGTACTTGGCATAATCTACGTTCTCCAACCTTTGATTGTATTAATATAGATGATAATTAATTTAGGGATCATGAAAAATAATTAATTCTGTAAGTAAAGTAAGAAAGCTTATCAAATATTTGTAATATCTGTGAATAAATCTCTTTCGTTTCATGTTTCTGGAATTCAGCAAATTAGTTGCAAGGACTAACAGGAAGCAATAAAAATAAATGCATTTCAAAAAGGGTGTTTTGAAATTGGAAACTCCAAGTGTGATTCGTATGCAAATATTATTTAATCAGGAACAGTTTTGCTTCTCCTCACATAAGATTATATGGAAATTAGAATTACCTGTTTGCTTCTAGTATGATTATAAGGACAGCTACCTGAGTCAGATTTGATGATAAATCAGTCTTCTGATAGTGAATAAGCAAATTTTAACCAATAAACCTAAACATTTAAGCTCTGTCATTAGTGGTGGATAGCAATTTTAGTTTTCTGAGTTTTAAAATGATTGTATAAGTTAATTAATTCATTTCACATTATTTTAACCTGGATGGATCAAAATTATGTTTCCAAATGTCATACCCTAGGCATTAAATTATAGTAACCAATAGTAAAGATTAGAATATCTGTAAATAACAGAATTAATCCCAAGCAGTGTTAAAGCTTGGGCTTCCCTGATGACTCAGACGGTAAACAATCTGCCTGCAATGTGGGAGACCTGGATTCGATCTCTGGGTTGGGAAAGATCCCCTGAAGGAGGGCGTAGCAACCCATTCCAGCATTCTTGCCTGGAGAATCCCCACAGACAGAGGAGCCTGGCGGGCTACAGTCTATGGGGTCACAGAGTCAGACATGACTGAGCAACAAAGCATAGCACAGTATTGAAGCACCCCTGATAATATGAATTTCTGAGACAAACTAGGTGCCACATTCTATCATATTTTACAAGTGATAATGAGCAACTCATAGATGCTAATGCAAAGCAAAACAGTGACCTAACAATAAGCCCTGTTTATGAAGAAACAAGGCTTCCCTGGTGGCTCAGCAATAAAGGATCTGCCTACCAATGCCTGCCAGTGTGGGAGACACAGGTTCGATCCCTGGGTTGGAAGATCCCCTGGAGGAGGAAATGGCAACCCACTCCAGTATTCTTGCCAGAGAAATGCCATAGACAGAGGAGCCTGATGGGCTGCAGTCCACTGGGTCACAAAAGGTTGGACACAACCTAGCGATTACACAATGAAGAAAAAAAAGAATATCTGGTTGATATTCCATTTACTTAAATTGCCTTGCTCCCTATATCAGCAAACATTTCCAGAAATCCATTTATTCAAAATAAAAACTTTCTCTCTTTGCTATCTAGGTTTATTTTTCTCAATGGAAATATGTGGTATGTGAGTGTGTGTGTGTGTGTGTGTGTGTGTGTGTGTGTGTGTGTTGTGGGGTGGGGGGGAATTCCACAAATAAAATTAGCCAGTAAAGTTTTGCCCAGGGCCTTAGAGCTTTAACGACCCAAGGTATTTAGTAGTGTACATTTGGGATTTTATTATTATTTTAATGAAATATCTTTAGGTCCAGTTTAGGCAACATCATGACATACTGCTGCCATGCATTCAATAAACAGTTCTCAAATTTCTAAATTCAAGCACTGGGTTAAGGCTTTGAGGTACAAGAGCAGCTCCCGCAATAACAACCGTCAAATGATACATCACACTCAGTCAGATGACTGTGACCCCCCACCCCAATGACCAGTCATCTCAGTCAGACCCTTCAGTTGTTTAGCCTGCAATTACAGAGTTGTCTGCTTTCCTTCACAGCCAGAGAAACCTGAGTTCAAATCCTGACTCCCCCTCTAAACAGTATAACTTTGAGCAATTCACCTAACCCCTCTGATCCTCAGCTTGTGCCGTGTTTAGTCGCTCAGTCGTGTCCTACTCTTTGTGACCCCACTGACTGTAAGCCCGCTACACTCCTCTGTCCATGTGGATTCTCCATGCAAAAATACTGGAGTGGGTTGCCATGCCCTCCTACAGGCAATCTTCCCAAACCAGGGATGAAACCCAGGTCTCCTGCATTGCGGGTGGGTTCTTTACCCTTTGAGCCACCAGGGAAGCCTCCTTGCCTATAAAACAGGAAAAAACTGCCATCCTCCTCCTAGGATTTTCTTAAGAATGAAATGAGAAAATATGTGCAAGTCTCTCAGCACTTGCTTGGTACATGGTTACCATTTAATAAGTGTTAAATGTTGTTATCCCTTAATAAGAATAATTATTTCAGTGAGCATATAATGAAAAACTATGAATAGAAATTATCACAACAATAAAAATCTTAGTTGACTAGCATGCCCAGAGGAAGAGATATTCTGATTAATCTGATCTTATAATTTTATAGAAAGCCATTTGGGCACCAGTCTTTATCATCCGTAATCTTTCTGAACTTTGTTAGTTGACAGCACTCCTCCAACTCACCCAAATACCTTCCCTCAACCCCCAGTATTTTTGGCCTCAGATTTTACACAGGTGAAACTGTGCAACATAGTGCTTAAATATAGTTTTGTACATGCAGTCAGCCCACAATGTATAGATCATTGATAAATCATTGAAGTGAAAGTGAAAGTCGCTCAGTCGTGTCCGACTCTTTGCAACCCCGTGGACTATATAGTCCATGGAGTTCTCCGGGCCAGAATACTGGAGTGGGTAGCCTTTCCCTTCTCCAGAGGATCTTCCCAACCCAGGGATCGAACCCAGGTTTCCTGCATTGCAGGTGGATTCTTTACCAGCTGAGCACAAGGGAAGCCCTGATAAATCGTTAGGACTTTGTTATTTTCTCTGGGCCATTATTCAGAGCATAAGTGATCACTGCAAATGAGTGTTGGAGAGTGGGCTTCATCTGTTCTAATTCCAGAATACACTCTAGATTAATCAAAGGTTCTAGTTATTTTTTCCTGTAGTCTCTTTGAGCCACTTATCACTAGTAATTTTTTTCTGACCTCATGCTAGAATAATTGCATTTCTGGCCTCAGTTCACTAGAAATAAGTGCTAAACTCTCATTCTATCTGCCTTAGCAATAAAACAAATTTCTACATCAACTAAAAATATTCTTTTAAATAGGAGACAAAAATAAATATGTGAAGTAAGATAGGTAATCTACTTTAGATCTCATTAAGAGTTCTTACATTCTAAATGCAGAAACTCCAGTTTGCAAAAACTGTAAGAACTCTTCAGTGTGTTGAGTATTTAATAAGATTTCATCATTCTTATGTAGAATATGAGTAATGCCAGCAGTTACAAATTTGGCTTTCCTCACAGTATGTGCTTGTTGCCATGTATGCCTTATGTAACTTCACTAGCCAGAAAACCATGAAAATGTTGGAGCAGGTGGCTGACTACATAAGAAATGACCAAAATACCTTGAAGATGGCCTAATCACTTATTAGAAACATGCTTCAGTTCCATATTTCAATATTCTGATTATTACAAAAAAAGTATAAAATGAATAACAGCTGTTATATACTGACATTGCAGTTAATTGGACCCTGTTCTCAGTCAAATGCGTTTAGATTCACATTGGTAATTATACCTAACAGCTCATGAAACCAACAAACTGCCCTGCACCCAACTCAGTTCCACCCACATTGACTCCCTGAGCCCCTAGGCTGCTTCAGAATCAGGTAAAAATCTATTGTTAATGTGCGAAAGGATTATTATGCATGGAAACCTTTTAGTGATTTTTAATTTAATTCTACAAGTGCTTATTGAATGCCCGTAGTGTGTTGAGCAGAGTGAGACACTCTAATCATAGTATTGTTGTCTGTTAACTCAACACCATTAACCTACTTAAGGGGTTACTAACTGTCAGCCTTTCTCACTCTGTACGTGTCTCTTCTGTAAGAAATGACAGCTCTTGCTGCATATGTATGTATGTGTGTGTCTCCACTCACACAGGACTATATGTAGCGTATAACATATATATTTCATTTTCACATATTTTTAACAAATGAAAACTTCTGTTTTGCTTCTTTATGTCTAGTCATTTCTCAGTCA
Source organism: Budorcas taxicolor (assembly GCF_023091745.1). Classification (NCBI taxonomy): domain Eukaryota; kingdom Metazoa; phylum Chordata; class Mammalia; order Artiodactyla; family Bovidae; genus Budorcas; species Budorcas taxicolor. Next base: position 5,394,905 of record NC_068935.1, read on the forward strand.
CTCCCTTCACACATGAACAATCTATAATGTATAAGATATCTTGATTAGTTGCTGCTGCTGCTGCTAAGTTGCTTCAGTCGTGTCTGACTGTGCAACCCCATCGATGGCAGCTCACTAGGCTCCCCCGGCCCCGGGACTCTCCAGGCAAGAACACTGGAGTGGGTTGCCACCTCCTTCTCCAATGCATGAAAGCAAAAAGTGAAAGTGAAGACGTTCAGTCGTGTCTGACTCTTAGAAACCCCATGGACTGCAGCCTACCAGGCTCCTCCATCCATGGAATTTTCCAGGCTAGAGTACTGGAGTGCATTGCCATTGCCCTTAGTGGGAAAAAAAAAAATCTTAGTTTAAGAAATCCGTTATACCTTTGTTATAATGGTATTAGAAAAACAGTATAACCTAAACTTGGAATACCTAGTTGTCATCTAATTCAACAATGGATTTGATATACTATTTCATAATAGCTTAGAAGATGATGATATGATTCATTTGGAAAGCAAAAAATAATTATTCTTTAAATGTGCAATTAAGTGTGGATACCATAATCTTTTTTTCTAATTTAACCAGTATTAGAATCTACTCTAAATGTACATTATGTAAAAAAAAAAAAATTATCTCTTTATCAGAGGAGGTATTTCAGAGGTCCTGATTTTGATTTAGTCTTTTCTATCTGGTGAGCCCTAGGTAGAGCTGCCTAGGAATTACGTAAAGCATCGCTAAACAGAATGTATGCCTGTAGGTCTAGGGAGCTGCAGGCACAGCCCTGCTGAGGGTAGGACAGGTTCCTAGGAGTTCTTTACAGACCTGAATGGCTCTGTGGTGGGCTTTCCTGGTGGCTTAGATGGTAAAAGTGAAAGTGAAGTCGCTCAGTTGTGTCCGACGCTTTGCGACCCCATGGACTGTATACTGCCAGGCTTCTCTGTCCATGGGATTTTCCAGGCAAGAATATTGGAGTGGGTTGCCATTTCCTTCTCCAGGAGATCTTCCTGACCCAGGGATTGAACCCAGGTCTCCAGCATTGTAGGCAGACGCTTTACCATCGGAGCCACCAGGGAAGTCAAGGATCCACCAATAATGCAGGAGACCTGGATTCTGTCCCCGGATCGGGAAGATCCCCTGGAGAAGGGAAAGGCTACCCGCTCCAGTACTCTTGCCTGGAGAATCCCATGGACAGAGGAGCCTGGCAGACCACAGTCCATGGGATCGCAAAGAGTTGGACATGATTAAGCGAAAAATCACATTCTTAGCATATGCTGAGTTAGGCTGTGCTATAATCTGAAAGTCATAATACTTTGTTTTGTATTAGGTGTACAACAAAGCAATTCATTTATATACATATATTTATATATGTGTGTGTGTGTGTGTGTGTGTGTGTGTGTATTATTTTTCAGATTCTTTACCTTACAGGTTATTGCAAGGTATCAACTATAGTTGCCTGTGCTATACAGTAGGTCCTTGTTGTTTATCTGTTTTATATATAGTAGTGTGTATCTGTTAATCTCAAAGTCCTAATTTATCCCCCCACCCCATGTTTTAAGTGAATCATTTTGTATAGTTGAATGTCTGAATTTGAAATTTTCTAATTTCCCTGTTTATCTCACCCATGTGTACATTTTTGTGGTTTTGAACTGCTACCTCATCTGATTTTCGAGAACAGTATTTCTGTGAAAGGAAAATGTGTTCCCTCTAGTCCTCTTTTATCAAAAACCCTTTGCACTTGCTTTCTTTTGCCAATTGAACCTTTTTTGAAATGCATCAGTAGGGAGAGCTTGCCTAGCCTTTTCTAAACAGGAGTAGCTATAGGTGCATTTAAACAATCTAACTTGAAAAGGGGATTTCTCTCTTTTTATTTGAAAACAATTGAAAATGAAAGGTGTGTGTCTCAGGATAGAGTGCTTAACCGACCTTGTTCTACTTCACTTCAGTGTGGTATATGAAACTGCCTCCCCTGTGTCTTCCCCAGCATTTTAAAAAGACGGTTTACTTGTTTGAGGCAACTGATTCTGAGTCAGAGCTCTTTCTGGCATAACCAGGATCCATTATGTTGTTAGGCCTTGTTATACTGTTCTTTTCATCTCAAAAAGTGAATGAAGCTTTGTTCGAAGGGCTAGATGATCATATTTTGAGAGGAACGGAAATGGAACTAGAGAGGTGGACTATGGCTCCATTAAGCTTTAAGAGTACGCGTGCTCCATCCCCCACAGTACATAGAGCCTGAACTTTTCACTAATCTCATGTAAGCTCCTGTGACCCAGGTATGTTGGAAACTAACCCTTTCCACTTGAGCAACCATGACAGTAAATGAAACCCCGTAGAGGTAACTCTCTCCTCGTGGATGGAAAACAGGGGTGGTGGTGAGGCATTTGCAGTATGGTTCTCAGCCTCTCCTCCCAGTCCCCTCTCTAAGACCCCAGAAAAACAAAGTAAGCATTTTTATAAAGAAATATATATTGTAAATCAACTATACTTCAATAAAAATATATCGATCTTTTTTTTAGAAAAGAAATGTATATGTTCTTCCTTTTATAATCACAGATAATTATAACCTTATGAAAAGCTGCTGTGTGCTTTGGACTTCAGCAGTCAACGCTTCTACAGGATGTGGCCCTTTAAAGACAGAAGTAATTAAGGACTGATTGGAACTTAACATTCCAAAGTCAAATCAGAAGTTTATACTCCCTCACAAACATTTCCACCTACAGTAGTGTCTTCAAGAAAAAAAAAAAAAAAAAAAAGTATTCTCTCAGTGGAAAATGGGGCCAGGTTTTTGCTTTGTTCTTTTCGTTTCTTGAGAGGGAGGAGGATAAGAAGGTCGTTGCTTATCTCACAAATATGGTAGTTAGCCATCTCTAAGTCATACTGTTTTGCTCTAAGGTGGGTAATGCCAGACTCTGGCATCAATACTGTATGCCTTTCTTTTTCTTTAGATTTTTTTTTTTAATTAAAGTCTAGTTGATATACAATGATGTGTTTCAGTTTCAGGTGTACAGTAAAGTGATTCAGTTATTTACCCATTCTTTTTCAGATTATTTTCCCATATAGGCTATTGTAAGATACTGAATATAGTTCACTGTGCTATACAGTATGATGATTATAATTATCAAACAGTTAGTGTTCATTTATACTACCCACATATTGGTCTTCATTCCTTTTTGTATTTCAGATCATACATTTGGAATTACTCTTTCTGCCTGCAGTATATCTTTTAGAATTTCTTTTTGGTGAAGATGACAAGCTATTTGGGCCAAACCTCTTTAGGAACTTTCTGGGCCAAAAGAGACCCAACCTTGTCCCAGCCTAACCCCAAGGCTTGGGCCTTTGGCCTTCTTCTTAATCTCACATGAGTTTTCCTTCCTATAATCCTATCTCACCAAAGTGTTCCTCCTGTATCCTGACTCTTTTTAAGTCATTTTCTCCCATGCCTTAGTTTACAACAAGCCAAAATGTTTCATCCAGCTTTGTGCTCTATTTGGCTTTATTTCCTGATTTAATCTTTGTCCTTTTGGCCTCCGTTTCAGGACACAACTTCCTGATATCCTCCTGGCTCCCCAACCCTCTCCCACCATGCTCCTGTTGCTAATTGGCAGGCTAACACAGTACCATCTTTCAGCTTGAATTTCTTCCTTCAAAAGAACACTTCCAGCATCTGTTGATACTTGTGGCCCGTGCCTCAGGGACTCTTCTACAGTGGATGGGTTCAGATTCTCGCCCTTCAGGTTCTTGGCATTCTCTTAGGCCAGTGGTTCTCAAAGTGTGGTCCTCAGCCCACTGCTCAAGGCCGTAGACCTTGAATAGAGCTGGCCTCATCCACTGCTCCTTCTACTATACAAATCTACTTCGCTAGTGCTTTAAATTGTTAATTAGTTAAATTATTTATTTAAATTATTTACATGTGAAAATGAGAGACTTATCCTCAAAGCTTTACATTTCTATCCTTTTTGAACCTTCTGCCAAATGACAGGATCAGTCACAATCAAGTAGTTTTCAGTGCAGATGGGAAGATATCTTTGTCACTGAAGTTTACAGGGAATTCAGCAGAGTATTTGTGTTGTTCAGTATGGCTTTGATGGATGGATGTTGCCACGTTTTTTCAGCTATAACATTCCAAAGTGAACTCAAACAACTGATTTACTAAGGAATTATTATTTGCATTCTGTGTGTGTGTGTGTGTGTGTGTGTGTGTGTGTGTACATAGGTGTATGCGTGTACTTGATTTATGAAGTGAATTACCAAAGAATTTCTTAGGGAGAAATGTCCCTGATATGCTCAAATAGAATTTCTTGGTCATGGGGAGGAGGTAGATAATGAATTACATAGCTGTTTTAGGAGCACATCTACTGAAGAGCAAGTTATTAGTTGAGGATTAACACACTCTCGCTATCATTATCCTTATTTGTACATAATTTAAGGCCCTTTGTTTGCTCCTGATGTATGGATTCAGACAGCAAGTAACTATGTGTGAGTTTTTCATTTGTCTTGGCTTGACATCTTTGTTCCATATACCCTAATGGATATGAGCTTAGAGGAAAGAAAATCCAAAGCTACTATTTCAGTCTTTTCTGCTTTTAAATTTATTTTCAGCAGCCAAACATTTTTTTTTTCAATAATAACTGGAGCATTGAGACTATTTTCTTAGTAAATCACTATTGAATGCATTGAAAAAGTTAGTGTACCCTCTAAAAGAAGTGACTTAACCACTGGGAAATTCTTCTATGATACAATTTTATGAATGTTAAAGGAAATAGCATGAAGAAATTATCAGCAGTAGACAGTACTACATCATTCTGAAGACAATGTGATCTTTTTCAAATATTAATAAGGAATTTATGAAAAATGAGCAATCAAGATAGTTTATTATGTTACAGATGGATTTTATTTTACCAGCATGTGGGCCTCTTGTACAAAGAATATTAAAAATTACAAGATGGCAGCAGCAGAGCCTCAAAGCAAATGTGAGGCCTTCTGAGTCCTAGGCCCTGTGTGACTGCATGGGTCATATGCCCTCACATGTCCAGAAAGCCCCTGTGTTTTGCCTGAGTGTACAGTGAATGAAAGAAGTCAAATCCACATACCTTTGTTCGTGGAACAAAATGAACATTTTAACTTGAATAAAAGTGAGAATCTTTTAACAAGAATCCACTTCTAAAAAAAAAAAAGTCTCTTCCTACCAGTGACCTCTTTTATTTATTTCAAAATGTCTATTCTTTCCCATCAATTTCAGTATGATCTCTGTAGCAAATAAAAAAAGAGCTTTTCCCAGGAGAACTTATGTCAAGAAACAATCTTCTTTGGCTCTCTTCTGATACATTAAGAAATAGTTCTCATCTGTCTTAAAGTAGGTTTGAACATTTTCCTCTGATGAATACTTTACATACTCTGAGCAAACAGTTTCAAATTTCTCATGTATTTTTCTGAAGAGATTTCTATTTCTTTTTTTTGATCCCTAGTGGTTTAAGGTATCATATCTACATATAGTTTGTATTACATTCTATATAAACAATGCGATAAGACTTAGAGGATTTCATTCTGTAGCATTATCCTTAGGTCTGTTTGCACTTGATGCTGAGTTCACTTAGAGAAATATGCATTCTTTGTTTTCTGTGATTTGGTTTTCATAAAACATGAGGCTGCTCTCTAGATTATCCAGACCAGTTCCCTGTCTCAAGGTATACCCGTATGTAACTCTGTAAGACAAATGGTTAGACAGCATGTTTCTGAATGTCCCAGAAATAGGAGGTAGCACCAATAGTCCTTATATAGTGAGGGATTTCCAGGGGAATGCACTTACAGTCTTCACAAGTTCCATTGTTCTTGAATGCAATCACTATTCTTTCGTTTTTATTGAAATTATTTGATATTATTCCTTTACTTTGGGTAAAGTGCCTTATTTTGAAACCTAACTTTAATTATATTTTTATGGAGAAAATAGAAAGCAGATTCTTCTAACTAGTATATTCTACCATGTAAAACTCTTAACTTTGTCATTACATTTGTCCATTTGTCATCTCTTCCCTTGTGGCTTACCTGGTAAAGAATCCGCCTGCAATGTGGGAGACCTGGGTTTGATCCTGGGGTTGGGAAGATGCCCTGGAGAAGGGAAAGTTTACCCACTCCAGTATTCTGGCCTAGAGAATTCCATGAAATGCAGTTCATGGGGTTGCAATGAGTTGGCTGTGACTGAGTGGCTTTCACTTTCACTTTCTGAAATGTAGACATACCCTGATTAATCATTATTGTCGTGTAGGTTTCTCTCTTTTTTTCATGAAAAAAATCAAATTATTAATTTTTCTTAAAAGTTCAATTTTTTTTTCTTTTTTTTAAATTTCAGATGCTCTTTAGTATTCAGCATATTCACAGCATGCTCAGAGTTTCCCTCACTGGTCCACTGGCTCTAATATTTATTAGAATAATTTTATTCACCATATGTTTGTGTCATATTGGAAATGTTAGGAGAAAAAAATAAATTTTGAATGTGAAAGGTCCTTTCTTCTTTTATCAAAAGGAAAAGATGCATTCTTTGACATTAATAAGAGTCATGCTGGTGTTCTCTTACAAGAAACTCACTAAAATGACAAAGAGCATGAAAAATGTACTTAGATGTTTGGTTGAACTGGGTTGGTTGGTTGGTTTTTCTATCTGGTAAATTCTAATTCACAAAAATAAAATTAAAATTAATAAGAAAGCACAAATATAGCAGATATATTGATATTCTACATACTATTGAAGTAGTTGTCGATTCATGTGATTACAATATAAAAAATAAATTTGACTTTTTTGCAAATTTTGCTGAATTTTTCTCTGAAAAATACTATAACAAGTGGATTTATTTGTTCAGTTCTCAGTGAGGTACTGGCTGTATCAAGGTTTTGGCAAAACAAACATGCTTTATCTATCTCTAAGTATATTAACTAATCTATAAAGGCTTGACATTCATTAATGCTTGCTGAGGGAAAAAATGAGTTCTCGAGATTGTGTTTTCCTCAGTACTGTATAACTTACTTTCACAGCCCTACTTAAGCTTTGATTTCCAAATCTCTCCCCAGTGAAATCATACCTCAAAGATGTTTCATTAAAATGACGAGATAAGCTGCCTTGCATCCCTATGCTGGAGTAGGAGTAAGGGACAGAGTTCTGGGAGATCTTGCAAAACTATTCCTAAGCTTTAGGGAAAGAAACACAAATAATTGACCTTGTCATCATGAACAATAATAGCCCAGAGAGCATGCCAACTACGTGTGGAGAACAGGCTTGTCTTGAATTTATATTGATGACTCAAAACATAGAGTTAGAATGTGGAGGTTGGAGTTATGGAAAATAGGGACTATTAGAAAGACTGTGCTTTTCAAGTTCTGCATTTTTGAAAATATTTTAAGATGCAGATCATCATTCTCATAGCATAGCCAATGCAAGACTATAGCATAGCATAGCAAGACTGTCATAATACAGTCTTGCCTCTTTGTTTTGAAATATTTTTTCAGAAAGCTGGTAATAGTTCAGATGACTTTATTATATCCCTAAATATTAGTTTGAATCCTATGAAACTGTTGCTCTTTGACTACTTGTGGGGCTGTGAACATGGTGACCTCACAGGCTTCAATCTCGTAAAAAACATGTCATTCCCCAAACGGAAAGGTAATATTCTCCTATTCCTTAACTATCTGTTGTATATGAAACTCAAACTCTGTCTTTGTGATCATTTACTGGTTAAGTTTGACATGTAAGAGAAATTTCAAGCAGATTTTTTGGCATCAAAATAGAGATTTCAAATAGGAAAACCAGGCCCCCCTGGGAAATAGGCCTTAATGAAGTCACCTAATCAGTGCCCTGGTCTCAGTGGATACAGTCTTTCTGTTTGCAGAGTATTTCTTCAGAGAAAATGCAGTGTGGTTCGTTAATTTGTCATCTTCTTTATCATTGCTCTAAATAAATATGCCCTGGTCATTCTAATGAGATTAAGAGACATTGTCCTTTCTTGAATGGAGCTGGATGTTGACAAGGTTTCCTTAGCTACCTATTTCCGAATCACCTCTTACATGAGCATGATTAGTCCATTCAGCCCATGTTGTCTTCTCTTGATTTGACTCTGAGGTGGAAGTGACCTTTTCCTCACTTTACTCCCCAATTCAGGATGAACCTTAAAGTAGCTTCCTCTAGTCTGGAGAGAAATAAGATTTCAGCACTGAATAGATTCTCTTGATTATACTTCTTTGTTCAAGACCATGCTAATGTGAACACTTAGTTAGTAAAACAAATATAATGGCATTTTTAAAGCCTCACAAGGCAGGTAATTGCTTTAAAGAAATCATGGAACCTTTTTTTCCTTCCTTTTTCCTGAAGTGGAAAATTCGTGTGTTCTCTAACACCCAGGATTGAGCATTCCTTCTAAAGGGTGAGGATAAATTTCCCTTATACTAAAAATCACCAACTGCCGTGGAAGTGCTGAGTGAAAAATTGTCCTTATCATTTCTTTGTGGACTAAAATTTCCCCCTCTTCATATAGGCTATAAATAGGAAATAAACAGTCGAATGAAATCCGATAGTATGCAAAGATTTCACTCATGAGTTTAGGTGAGCAAATCATGAAAATAATAGAATATTGCCTGGTCCTAAATCTTTGTCAAGGAGTATTTAGTGACTTTCTCACTCTCTACCCTTTTGGAAGATACCACGTTTTAACCCCGCTTTTGAAGAATAACACATATTTGGTATTAATTTCTTTTTTTAAACTTATCCAAAAGAAGGAAAATGATTAGCAATATTAAAAATTATTACTGTTTAGTAGACAAGGAAAATAAACAATCTTTTTAATATCTTTCTTGAAATCAGCAGTTTCTTCCTTCATAATGTATTTATCTGAGGTAACTGATCAGTACACGGACTATACAAAAATAACTTGCTTTTCTAAATGGTAGAATCTTGGCTTATGCAAACACCTGAGCCATGCCCAAATTATAATGTAAAAATTAGAGTGTTGTATTAAATTATCTTTCTAAGAGCCAAAAATCTGCACTATTTTTCCTTCTATTCTTCAGATATATTTTAAACAAGTAGCGATTTTTAAAGTGTTTCATTGGTATTCAGTTTGATAAGCAAGGCTCTTTATTAACCAAAAATGCTCTCAATTTTCAAATAAGACTACATAGTGGAAGAAATATATAATTGATCTATTTGTGGCAATGTTTCCTAGAAGAATGCCTTATGATTCCCTGTTTTGTAGAGTGCTATCCCCTGAGTAAGTGCCTAGTGGTCACATGTTGATAGCTTGAAAGAGTGAATTAAAAGCTAAATAAGAAATGTACTGGGGCTATGAGTGAAGCATACTGTGTCTAAGTCCTCCCTGCTTTCCTCTTTGGAGCCTGCTATCCTAAGAAGAGACATGGTTGAAACAAATTTGAAGTTGTAAATCTTTTCTACTTAATCCCGAGTAAGAAATTACGTGCATATTTGAAAGTCTGTCTCTGAACCCAGCTCTATCCATTTTAATAAAAATATATCAGTATTCACAAACAGTAGTTACACAACAGTAGCTAGACAGTGATACAGTTATTTCATAAAATAGTATATGATATAAGCCATGGAAGTTTTTTTTTTATGTAAAAGTGAAAATCAAAGAAATGCAGAGGTCAAGTAGACACATCAAAATAAAGCAGTCATGAATTTAAGCTCCAAGGAATGATAATCTTTAAATGCCAGCATTTTCTCTGATTTTGCCAGCTTTCAGTGGGTTATTTAAGCATAATTATCATCTATGATTTTATTTTAAAAGAACTACATAATGTTCAGAAATTGACATAATTATATCTCTTAGGTATTGGTTCCTAATTTTGTAATTTTATGCCATTTTCTACTAACTGATCGACTCCCATGTAATTCAATGACATCCATATTATTTACTCAGTAATCTGTAATTATAGACTTCCTCTAATGAAGCACCCTATGCTTTATGACCCTGTATTCTTAGGAGCTCTGTGGGTTTCAATTATAGAAAATTTGAACTTTGAAGTGCTGTTTTTTCCCTGATGAACATTATAAAGTAATGAAGAGGTTAATCATTGTTCCCTTGACTGAAACACTAAAAGGCAATACCACCTAATATACAATTGCCTTATTATTTTGCATATGTCTTCTTTTTTAATTTAATAGTTGAATTCAATTAAATGGTAGTAGCAGTATGTTAAATTTACTAGGACTATCTGCCTTAGGGAGTTATTTATTTATTTATTTTGAAATTAACATTTTTTTCTATTGGAGACCAACTTCCTTTTATTTAGTAAAGCATATAATTAAAGTCTATCTAAATTTTAATTATTTAATAGAGCAGGATATTGTTAATGTGTGTTTTGTATAAATTGCCTAAATTACCTGAATTTAGGCCCTTTATGTTTCCAAAGCACTCACTCTAGAACTTTGACCCCTTGAATAGATCTGGTGAGCTAAAATATATTCATTTAATAATCTTTCTAAAAGTTATATCCATTTAAACTCAAAAGTATAAAGTATCTGTCTTTTGTTGTTATGTGCTTTTTTCTTTAACATTGACATTAATCTTTTATTTCTTAATTTAGAAACATGAGGGAAGACCTTAGGATCTGTAGAAAATGGATTATCCAGGTTAAGGAATATGTGTTAGACTTGAGGAGGAGACTCTGTATCGCCAGTGACAATGTGCTATAGGTTAGTCACTATTTGACTTTGAAGATGAATAAAAAAATACTAAAGATTGTTCAAAGGTTCTAAGCCTGGGGAATAATTAAAAGAGAGAGAGAAAATTGAGGTAAGTAGTCATTAGGGCTATGATTAGATGGGGAAATCTTTGGGTAATTCCATCCATCTGAAACACATGAAGTCTGAGATGATAGGAAATTTTATAAATAATATTGTTTGGGAGTCGCTGATGGTTTGTCCTTGAAATGGGAATGCAAGTAAATAGTAAGGTTGTAAATTAAGTTGTCTCCATCACAGAAGAGAACTGGAAGCTTTGAAACTGAGATCACTTCCTGAAGTCCATGAAAGACCACAAACTATCGTGTGGCAGTTCTGCTTTCTAAATAATTATTTTTCAGCAACTTGTTTCAATTCCATCAGGAGACAGAAGTGAGACTGCTAGAAGTATAAATCCATTCTAGTTGATTGAGGAAGAATCCAGGCATGCTCAGAGTCATAGTGGCTCTCTTCTGGAGCAGATTATTGAATTCCTCTTAAGGAATTATTCGGAGAAGGCGATGGCACCCCACTCCAGTACTCTTGCCTGGAAAATCCCATGGATGGAGGATCCTGGTAGGCTGCAGTCCATGGGGTCGCTAAGAGTCAGACGCAACTAAGCGACTTCACTTTCACTTTTCACTTTCATGCATTGGAGAAGGAAATGGCAACCCACTCCAGTGTTCTTGCCTTGAGAATCCCAGGGACGGGGGAGCCTGGTGGGCTGCCATCTATGGGGTCGCACAGGGTCAGACACGACTGAAGCGACTTAAAAAAAAAAAAAAGGAATTATTAAGGGATTTAGATCAAGGCTTAAAGATAAATCCTTCCCTTTCCCATTTTGAAACATCCATGTAAATTACGCTATTGAGTTATGATAATGCATATCAGAAGTACATACCTTTAGCTCCTTTTCTGAGGCAAGTGGTAATCAGCAGCTTCTTAATGCTGACCATGCTTTGTGTCATGCAATCATCCCCTACTTTCAAAATGGGCCAGAGATTGATTCTTGACCCAAGGATAGTTATCTGTAGCTTTGTCTATTTCATAAGAAATAGCTTGTCATGAACACTCTTTCCCAATGGCTGGTCTATCCTGGTTTAATCAGTTTGCCTCTTTTTCTTGGGGAGTTTGGACTCAAAGACCCAAAAATGGAGAAATAGTTTGAAAATGGTAGAAGAGGAAATAAAAACAAATACTAAGAGTAGGCTCACATGGTAGTTGAGAATGAACATCAAAATACTGAAGTAATGACATTAATGGATGACTAGGGCTATTGTTGTGGCTGGAGGATTACAGTCAAGGTTGTATCTTTTTTATTATTATTTAAACTTTTTATTTTATTTTGGAGTATAGCCAATTAACAATGTTGTGATAGCTTCAGGTGCACAGCAAAGCAGCCCAGCAATACATCTATACATGTATGCATGTATCTTTTTTTTTAACTTATTGAAGTATAGTTGACTTACAATGTTGAGTTAATTTCTGCTGTACAGCAAGTGAAAAGTGAGTCACTCAGTCGTGTCTGACTCTTTGTGACCCCATGGCTATACAGTCCATGGAATTCTCCAGGCCAGAATACTGGAGTCGGTAGCCTTTCCCTTCCCCAGGGGATCTTCCCAACCCAGTGATCAAACCCAGGTCTCCTGCATTGCAGGCAGATTCTTTATCAGCTGAGCCACAAGGGAAGCCCTTGTGACAGCCAAGTGACTCATTATACATGTGTGTATATATATATATTCATATTTTTCCATTATAGTTCATCACAAGATATTGAATATATTTCCCTGTGCTATACCATAAGATCTTGTTGTTTATCCATTATATATGCAATAGTTTGCATCTGCTAATCCAAAACTCCCAATCTATCCCTCCACCATTCCTCTCCCCCTTGGCAACTATAAGTCTGTTCTCGGTGTCTGTTTGTCTCCATTTTGTGGTAGAGTTCATTTGTATCATATTTTAGATGTCACATATAAGTGATATCATACAGTGTTTTTGTTTTTTTCTTTCTGACTTACTTCACTTTAGTATGATATTTTCTAGGTCCATCCATATTGCTGCAAATGGCGTTGTTTTGTTTCTTTTATTGATGAGTAGTGTTCCATTGTTGACTGTATAGAGCTTCTCCATCTTTGGCTGCATAGAATATAATCAATCTGATTTTGGTGTTGACCATCTGGTGATGTCCATGTGTAGAGTCTTCTCTTGTGTTGTTGGAAGAGGGTGTTTGCTATGACCAGTGCATTTTCTTGGCAAAACTCTTTTAGTCTTTGCCCTGTTTCATTCCGCATTCCAAGGCCAAATTTGCCTGTTACTCTGGGTGTTTCTTGACTTCCTACTTTTGCATTCTAGTCCCCTATAATGAAAAGGACATCTTTTTGGGGTGTTAGTTCTAAAAGGTCTTGTAGGTCTTCATAAAACCATTCCACTTCAGCTTCTTCAGCATTACTGGTTAGGGCATAGACTTGGATTACTGTGATATTGAATGGTTTGCCTTGGAGACGAACAGAGATCATTCCGTTGTTTTTGAGATTGCATCCAAGTACTACATTTTGGACTCTTTTGTTGACCATGATGGCTATTCCATTTCTTCTGAGGGATTCCTGCCCGCAGTAGTAGATATAATGGTCATCTGAGTTAAATTCACCCATTCCAGTCCATTTTAGTTCGCTGATTCCTAGAATGTCGACGTTCACCCTTGCCATCTCTTGTTTGACCACTTCCAATTTGCCTCGATTCATGGACCTGACATTCCAGTTTCCTATGCAATATTGCTCTTTACAGCATCAGATCTTGCTTCTATCACCAGTCACATCCACAGCTGGGTATTGTTTTTGCTTTGGCTCCATCCCTTAATTCTTTCTGGATTTATTTCTCCACTGATCTCCAGTAGCATATTGGGCCCCTAATGACCTGGGGAGTTCCTCTTTTGGTATCCTATCATTTTGCCTTTTCATACTGTTCATGGGGTTCTCAAGGCAAGAATACTGAAGTGGCTTGCCATTCCCTTCTCCAGTGGACCACGCTCTATCAGACCTCTCCACCATGACCGCCCATCTTGAGTTGCCCCATAGGCATGGCTCGGTTTCACTGAGTTAGACAAGGCTGTGGTCCTAGTGTGATTAGATTGACTAGTTTTCTGTGAGTATGGTTTCACTGTGTCTACCCTCTGATGCCCTCTTGCAACACCTACCATCTTACTTGGGTTTCTCTTACCTTGGGCGTGGGGTATCTCTTCATGGCTGCTCCAGCAAGGCACAGCTGCTGCTCCTTACCTTGGATGAATGGTATCTCCTTACTGCCGCCGTTCCTGACCTTCAGTGTGGGATGGCTCTAGGCCCTCACTGCTCCTTGGGATGCTCCTCCTGGCCGCCGGTCCTGACCTCGGACGCAGGGTATCTCCTCCCGGCCACCCCTGACCTCGGACGTGGAGTAGCTCCTCTCGGCTGCCGCCCCTGACCTCAGACGTCAGGTAGCTCCTCTCGGCTGCCGCCCCTGACCTCGGACGCTGCCCCTGACCTCGGACGCAGGGTAGCTCCTCTCGGCCGTTCCTGCGCCGTCGCAGCCTGGCACTCTAGGCTGCTGTGTCTATGCAGCCAAAGATGGAGAAGCTCTATACAGTCAACAAAAACAAGACCAGGAGCTGACTGTGGCTCAGATGATGAACTCCTTATTACCAAATTCAGACTTAAATTGAAGAAAGTAGGGAAAACCGCTAGACCATTCAGGTATGACGTAAATCAAATCCCTTATGATTATACAGTGAAAGTGAGAAATAGATTTAAGGGCCTAGATCTGATAGAGTGCCTGATGAACTATGGAATGAGGTTCGTGACATTGTACAGGAGACAGGGATCAAGACTATCCCCATGGAAAAGAAATGCAAAAAAGCAAAATGGCTGTCTGGGGAGGCCTTACAAATAGCTGTGAAAAGAAGAGAGCCAAAAAGCAAAGGACAAAAGGAAAGATATAAGCATGTGAATGCAGAGTTCCAAAGAATAGCAAGAAGGATAAGAAAGCCTTCTTCAGTGATCAGTGCAAAGAAATAGAGGAAAACAACAGAATGTGAAAGACTAGGGATCTCTTCAAGAAAATTAGAGATACCAAGGGAACATTTCATGCAAAGATGGGCTCAATAAAGGACGGAAATGGTACGGACCTAACAGAAGCAGAAGATATTAAGAAGAAGTGGCAAGAATACACGGAAGAACTATACAAAAAAGATCTTCACGACCCAGATAATCATGATGATGTGATCACTAATCTAGAGCCAGACATCTTGGAAAGCGAAGTCAAGTGGGCCTTAGAAAGCATCACTATGAACAAAGCTAGTGGAGGTGATGGAATTCCAGTTGAGCTGTTTCAAATCCTGAAAGATGATGCTGTGAAAGTGCTGTACTCAACATGCCAGCAAATTTGGAAAACTCAGCAGTGGCCACAGGACTGGAAAAGGTCAGTTTTCATTCCAATCCCAAAGAAAGGCAATCCCAAAGAATGCTCAAACTACTGCACAATTGCACTCATCTCACATGCTAGTAAAGTAATGCTCAAAATTCTCCAAGCCAGGCTTCAGCAATACGTGAACCGTGAACTCCCTGATGTTCAAGCTGGTTTTAGAAAAGGCAGAGAAACCAGAGATCAAATTGCCAACATCTGCTGGATCATGGAAAAAGCAAGAGAGTTCCAGGAAAACATCTCTTTCTGCTTGATTGACTATGCCAAAGCCTTTGACTGTGTGGATCACAATCAACTGTGGAAAATTCTGAAAGAGATGGGAATACCAGACCACCTGACCTGCCTCTTGAGAAATCTGTATGCAGGTCAGGAAGCAACAGTTAGAACTGGACATGGAACAATAGACTGGTTCCAAATAGGAAAAGGAGTACGTCAAGGCTGTATATTGTCACCCTGCTTATTTAACTTCTATGCAGAGTACATCATGAGAAACGCTGGACTGGAAGAAACACAAGCTTGAATCAAGATTGCCGGGAGAAATATCAATAACCTCAGATATGCAGATGACATCACCCTGGTGGCAGAAAGTGAAGAGGAACTAAAAAGCCTCTTGATGAAAGTGAAAGAGGAGAGTGAAAAAGTTGGCTTAAAGCTCAACATTCAGAAAATGAAGATCATGGCATTTGGTCCCATCACTTCATGGGAAATAGATGGGGAAACAGTGGAAACAGTGTCAGACTTTATTTTTGGGGGCTCCAGAATCACTGCAGATGGTGACTGAAGCCATGAAACTGATGCTGAGAGGGATTGGGGGCAGGTGGAGAAGGGGACGACCGAGGATGAGATGGCTGGATGGCATCACAGACTCAATGGACGTGAGTCTGAGTGAACTCCAGGAGATGGTGATGGACAGGGAGGCCTGGCGTGCTGCGATTCATGGGGTCACAAAGAGTCCGACATGACTGAGCGACTGAACTGAACTGAACTGAACTGAGAGTTCCATTGTATACATGTACCACATCTTCTTTATCCATTCATGTGTTGATGAGCATTTACACTGTTTCCATGTCTTGGGCGCTGTGAACAGCGCTGCTGTGTATGTTGGGGTGCATGTGTCTTTTTGAATTATGGTTTTCCCCTGATATATGACCAGAATTGGCACTGCTGGATCATGTGGTATTTTACTTCTTTGGGAATCTCACCTGATTATTTTACTGCTGAAGCCTATTTCCTATTCCTAGTACTTCTGCCTACATGCTTACACTAAATTCCTACCTTTGTCTCTTGTAACCCGTCTAACACATTCATCAAGAGAATTATAACAGGGACTTCCCTGGTGGTCCAGTGGTTAAAAGTTTGCCTTGCAATGAAGAGAGTGTGGGTTCAGTCCTTTGTCTGGGGGCTAAGATCCCACATGCTTCATGGCCAGGAAAACAAAAACATAAAACATATTTTAACAAATTCAATAAAGGCTTTACAATAATGGTTCACATAAAAAAACAATATTTTTAAAGAGAATTATAACATTTCCTCTTTTCCTTTTCCATGTGGATGTATGGCAAAACCAATACAATATTGTAAAGTAATTAGCCTCCAATTAAAATAAATAAATTTATATTAAAAAATAATAATAAAATAAAATAAATTAATTTTTAAAAATAAAACCAAAAAAAAAGCTTGGAAAGCAGGTGTTTTGTTGCCTTTGAGGGAGAAAAAAAAAAAAAAAAAAAACAGAAAACAACTCTCTTCTCTTTCAAGGTCTCTTAAATGTAAATCCACATAGAAGTGTATGTATCATTGTTGCTTCATGAATGATTCTGTGTCATTCTTGACTTTGTACTTCTAAGTAGAGACATCTCAGTTTCAAATAGGCAGACGTTGACTTCTGGTATTCTTTCCCATCTTCCACCCATAAATGAGCCCTATTTCACTGACACGGAGGTTGCCAAGCTCCTTTGGCAACTTAGAGATTTTGAGTTCCCCAGGTGTCTGGATGTATCATGACACGGATGTTGACAGTGTGTGCTCTAGAGCAGTGCTCAGCAAACTTATTGTGTAAAGGGCCAGATAATAAATACTTTAGACCTCAAAGACCAAACAAATCTCCATCACAGCTACTCATGTCTGCTGTTACAGCTTGAAAGCAGCCATGGGCCAATACATCATGAAATGGCATGGCTATGTTCCAATAAGTTATGGGCTGAAATTGTAATTGGGGGGAATTTTCATGTAGTATGAAAGATTATTCTTTTTTAATTAAAAAAAAGTTTAATGTATGAGAACCATTCTTATGATGTGGACTGTACAAACAGAAGTGGTAGGCTGGTTTGACCACTGAGGCTGTAATTTGCCAACTCCTGCTCAAGAGACATGCTTCCAAGGGTCTGAAGCTGGTTCTGTCACCTCCCAACTTTGCCACCTTGAGCGACTTACTTACCTAAATCTGCCTCAGTTTTATTACCTGAAGAATAGGTTGGAACATCCCTTAGAACAGGGCTTGACATATTATAAACTCTCAATAAATGGCAGATATTATTACTATGCCTATATCCAAAAACATCTTTGTTATTATCTTTTTAGAAAGTCACTGATATTTACTTTGCTGGATAGTTTTGAATGGAGTTAAATTTATTCTTTTTCCAAGTTTGTTTTTGCTTAGTTCTCCTTTCACAAATGTTCCGTACCCTTAGTAAATGATTGATTCTGATAAGACACACAGAGTATTTCAAAGGTCTCTTTGAAATATTAATTATTTAAAATATCAAATGTGAGATATTTTACCAGAGGCATCAGCAGTGGTTTTCTGGTAAGTGTCAACATTAAGGTTTATTGGGTATTTGCTTATTTACAGAATGTGTAATTTTTTTCTCCCAATCTTCTAGCATGTAGATAACTGGGGAAAAAATAAAGACTTATAAACATTACTTTTTAACTAATACTTACTATCAAGCTGTCTTACCTCGGGCAGACTGCCCAAAAGGTGCCTCTGGCCATAAAAGATCCTTCACTGAAACTACCAGTAGAAATCCATTCAAGTGTGTTAACTGGCAACTTTTTAAATCGCAAATATATTAGGGAAATTGAACTCACCAGTTTAGTTAGTGCAACAAACTTTAAGGTAGCACCTACCACGTAGAAATTTGGGGAGAAATCCCTTTATCCTTTACTGCTCATCACTTTGGAATAGAATATCCATTTAGCTTGTGACCCTCTAAATAATATTTATACCATGACACAATGTACCTACAACCTTCAATTAAAATTGATAAGGAAGAGCACTATTCACTATGAAATTTATCTGAATCTGATGATCTCCTTCACTATAAGAAACTATTCATTACCTTTTGGGGCAAAGAGATGAAATAAGAGAGTGAATGAACTCTCTAACCAACATTTTCCCCTATAGTTTTAACTTTAATTGCTCTGAGATTAATTTTGCTTTTTGGTACATACCACTGTGCAAAGCCTCAACCTGGGAGGATGTTTTTCTGTTTTGGTTTACAAATCTTCAACTGCTGCATAATGTAATTACTACTCTGCCCCTAGCTCATCCTGTGGTTTCTAGTAATTTCTTCTAAGCTCCTGTGTCCTCTTTTCCCTCTTGAAAGTTTTCTTCTTTTGTACAGAACATCTGCCATCATTATTTCCCTCAGAACTTTATACATTCTATTTATGCCCTCCTTTAATCTCTATGGAATAATATCTTGATTTTCTTAAACAGTTTTCATGGCCCTAAATAACTTCAGAGACTATTATCTTAGTTACCATCTGTTAGTTTTCCAAGTCAACATCATCTCCATTCTTCACTCACTTCCAATTAAGCTGCAAACTAACAAAAACCTCCCATCAGACAGAGGCTTTCTAGATGCTGTGGACCGCCATACAAGTTGTTCAGGTTTTTGTCATGTCTTACTTCTTATTTTGTTGAATTATAAGAGCTATTTGTCAGCCCCAGGCCTTCATTTTTTTCAGATCCCAGAGAAGGAATTTTGTTTCCCTCTTTTTTGATACATGAGCAATCTTCTAATTTTGTGTCATCTACAAATCCATACATCTTACAGCAGGGTCTTAATCTGGCCTGTAATAGATGGTGTGAAAAAGATTGAATCTAACACTGATTTTTCTTGCTCTCCACTTATCACTGCCTTCTTATGCTGTCAGCCTCCATTTGCCACTGCTTATGACCTTGCTCACAAAACCAGTTTTACTGTTCTATTCAGCCTTTTACCAATAATACCAAAATTGAGCATCTTGCTTTGCTCAGGGTTATATGCAGAATAATACTTGTCACTGCAAATTCAATTGTATTCTTTGTAGAATTTCTCACCCACTCTGGCCTATTTTGCATAATACTGTGAGGCCAATCTTAAATGTCACCTTTATCATGTCATCACCTTCCTGAAGATCTACCAGTTGCTCTTTAGCCCTCTCATCACATTCAGACTTCTTACTTTGATACCCGAGGCCCTTTAGACCACTGCTCTGATGTTGCTCTCCTCATTGTTTATTATGTACTCTGTGTATTTTTGCTTTCAGGTACCTGCATTGATTCAAAAGCACCTCAACACGTTTTATCCTTTTAACATTATATGATATGAACAGGCAAAACTAATAAAGGTTGCCTCTGAATGGTGGAGGCAAGAGGGAACTTTCTGGGGGTGATGGAAACATTCAGTATCTTAACTCTGGTAGTTACAATGGGTATAAACACTTGTCAAAATTCATCAAACTGTATGCAAAATATACGCATTACAACATATGCAAGTTTATATACAGACGCACATACATTCAGAGAGAGGAAGCAAGTAACCATGTGTGTGTACATGAGGAGTTAATATATCTAGATTTTACAAAACTGCAATGAGGTACCATTTCACACTGGTCAGAATGGCCATCATTAAAGTGCCTCCAAATAATAAATGCTGGAGAGGGAATGAAGAAAAGGGAACCCTCTTACACTGTTGGTGAGAATGTAAATGGAGAACCATATGGAGGTTTCTTAAAAAAAATAACAAACATAGAACTACCATATCACCCAGCAATCCCACTACTGGGCATATACTCTGAGAAAAGTATAACACGAAAAGACACATGTACCCCAATGTTCATAGCAAGCAGTGTTTACATTAGCCAAGACATGGAAGCAATCTAAATGTCCATTGATGGATGAATGGGTGAAGAAGATGTGAGGGTGTGAGGGTGTGTGTGTGTGTGTGTGTGTGTGTGTGTGTGTGCATGCACGTGCGCGCGCATGATGAAATATTACTCAGTCATAAAAAAGAATGAAATAATGCCACTTACAGCAACATGGATAGACCTAGAGATTATCATACTAAGTGATGTAAGCCAGACAGAGAAAGAGAAATGATATCACTTATGTGTGGATTCTATAAAAAATGATACGAATGAACTTATCTACAAAACAGACACACAGACATAGAAAGCAAACTTATGGTTAAATAAATTTAAAATGTTTTAAAGATCTGGATTTTAGTCTCTTTAAACTGATCATTTTCAACCTTTGAAGTATAACTTTTTCAAAGGCTTAACCTAAACCCTTATTCATCCATCACTCTTCCCCAATTCTTTGAGCCCACAGATAATATAGTTTTATTTTTTTTTAATTATTTAATCTACCTAAGTATTATTTCACAGTAGGGTCCTACCCTCATTAATAAGCCTTTTGCTTCTTTTGGG
Organism: Budorcas taxicolor; assembly: GCF_023091745.1. Classification (NCBI taxonomy): domain Eukaryota; kingdom Metazoa; phylum Chordata; class Mammalia; order Artiodactyla; family Bovidae; genus Budorcas; species Budorcas taxicolor. The sequence continues at coordinate 5,415,758 of NC_068935.1, forward strand.
TCACCTTACTGACTTTTGGTTCATCTTTGTTGGTTGATGGAAATTTCTTCAACTTCAATCTGCTCAGCTTTTCCAGAAAGCCTTAATTATATAATTGAGAAAATTCAAGGAGGCCATAGTGGCGAATATAGAAGCCATTTTATTTCCAGACTGTTAGGATCTTAGGAAGTGATTTTTATAGTAGTGACTTCACTTTAGTCATTTCGGAGGAATAATGAACTAGACTTGAGTCTCAGTTAATAGAAAAGTCCAAGGCACTAGGTATTTTGGTTCCCCGAAAAATAAGGAATAGATAGTCTAATTAATAATGTTTGATAAAAAGAAGGAGAGCACAAAAGTATTTTCAAAAATTGTAAAGGGTCAGAGATTTTACGCTACTTGCATGCTAACAAGTCAGCTGCCAAAGTTTCAGGGGAGCTGGCAGAAGACACAAGATTCCCGGGTCGAAGACAAAGAAGTCTGTTGTTCACAGCACAGAGAGCAGTGTGAGCTTCATGTTCATGCTTTCCCTTGCCCTCCAGCTCCCACAGGGTGATGCCAAGGTGGGCCCAGGTGGGTGGTAGGCACATAGTGGGTTTGTGTCACATCTGAGGAACCCATAGTCAAGAGAACCCAAGTCTTGTATAGTGGGTTGAAAGCAAACTTGTCTGACATCCACCCTAGAGGGAGATATAATCTGTTTTCAAAGTAAACCTACCCTCTGCTCTCGAGGAAGACATTGTATCTTCAAGGCTGTTGACTGTAAAAACATCCTTGAAACAGTAGTCCAGAATAATAGTCATCAATGCCTGTGCCCACAAAATGTCCACGAATGTGAGAAATTCATAGGGCATTTCCTCTGAATAAGTTTGTGCTAGCCATTGGCAGACAGTCTTACATAAAGGTAGAGTTCATTACTTGACCTAGTGCTGATTTTAATCTGTGGTATCTTCAGACTCTTCTGGGGAAATTAAGTCAACACACACAAGTAAGTAGTGATGCTGAAAATTGAAATCAGAGGGCATCAGCATCTACAGAATGGCCAACATTGTTAGAAACATAATACAGAAGATACAACCCATGCCTTTTATTTTACCCAAAGATAAGTGGCTCACACAGAGCCCACTGTATTACATGCAGCTCTCCTGGCTCCTTAACACTGCCTGTGATCTAATTTCAGGATGAAAGATTAGAAAGTCACCTCTGAATTGTTATTTCTCAGACATGCCCGTATATTACCATTTTAGTGGCTAAAAGGCATTACCAAATTTCTCCTTGATATTCTTTCACTCAGTAAAATAGGTATTGTAATTTGTAAGAAAACACATTTTTTCTATGTAATTCAATAAGGCTATTTTTCTTTTCAATGATAAATAAAACACTTAAAAGATTTTTCCCCTGAGTTTGATCTCATAAACCAAAAAATTAAAAAGTCAAACAGCTACTCACTGCTAATCACATCTAAGTAAGAATGTAGTTCTGTGAACTTGGAAAATCTAAGTGAACTGTCAACCTCACACAATTTGATCATGGACCAATTTTGCTGAAATTTATTTAAAATGAAGGGTAACTTTCAAATGATCATGTTGACTTTCATTTTGTTTGAGGAAGACAAGTCTATAATATATTTATAAAACCTTTACTCCTTAGGCTTGAACGTTTCATGAAAATCTCTCAGTTCCTTCGAAAGTTATCATGAAGCAAACAAAAAAGTAATGGTGGACTAGTGGTTTGAAACACATTTCTTTCCTTAAAGGCATTACTGAGGTTTACCAAGACCTGGCTTCTTTTTCTTCTTTTTTTTCCCTAACAGAATTATCTAGCATATGCCTTCTCAGCAGGAGGTATATCACCCTCAAGGGAATCAATATTGGTTATTGGAGAGGTGGGAGGAGAAAAATCTTAGATATTACAATGGTCTGTGACTTTCCAAAGGGCCACAATATATAAACAGATATATAGTTATATCTGTGATATTAAATTTTAATATGGGGGAATTAGGAAAAGATATCTAACAAGGCGCCTTTAGGGGAGGAGAGAACAAAAATGGGGAAAAAGAGTTGAGAAATGGTGACCTTACATAACATTCTGTTAAATGTTGTCAGGTGGCAACCACGAAATTAAACACAGGGATTTATTTGTAATTCCTCTATACTTTATGTCATATTTGTTCTTTCCATCTTTTTAGTCCATAAACAATATGATAGCATTAAAGAATTTTAATGACATGCTATCCATAATATCATTATGTTATAGACTTTTTTCATGTTTGCCCATCATTTATGTTAAATGATAAATACATACTGTTTGGTATTCTGTTCTCTTTACTCATATACATGTATTCATCTTTTTACATAGCCTTCATCATGACTGTTTTTATAAAGTGAAAGTGAAAGTGAAATTGAAGTCACTCAGTCGTGTCCGACTCTTTGCAACCCCATGGACTGTAGCCTACCAGGCTCCTCTCTCCATGGGGGTTGCCATTTAAGGATACATGAAATTTAGTTGTACTTTGGTTCTCTTCTGGTTGTACTTCTGTATCTAAAAACTCCTCTGTGTCTTCTTTTCCCCTGACTGCCTTTTAAGAATTGTGATCCTCAGAACGTATATTCTATTCCCCTTCTTCTCATGTGTTATCTCAGGGTCCTCTCACCCATCTTCCAATGACACTCTCATTTTTAGCTCCAGATTAATATTTCCAACTTTTTTACTGGATTTCTCTACTTAGATATTCCTCAGAAAGCAATTTTTTTTTTCAAACCTGTTTATCCTTTGTCTTCTAGACTCTTTTTCTCCCACTTGGTATCACCCTTCCAGCCAGGTCCTATTGACTGTATTAATACCTTTAAAATATCCCTCCTCTCTAGTCACTCTGTTAACCCTTGAATTCAGTCCTTTATCTCTTCCTGAGAGAATTACCATTACACTCGTGAATATCTCCCTACCTTCTATCACGCTGTCTCCAGAGTTATCCTCCACAGTCCTGTCTGACAAGTCTTTCTCAAGTATAAATCATATCAAGTCACTTCCTATATTGCTTATGGCTGCACTGCCCAATTCAGTAACCACGAGCCACATATAGCTATTGAGCACTTGAAATGTAACTAATCTGAAATGAAAGATGCTGAAATTAAATTGCATTAGATTTTTGAGACTTGGTCTGATAAAAGGAATGTAAAATATATATAATCTTTGTATATATTTAGATAAATACTAATATATTAAGATTCATTTCATCGGTATATCTTTTAAAATATGGCTACCAGATGTGGCTCACATCTGTGGTTTGTATTATATATCTGTTAGTGCTGGCTTATAGGATAATGCTCAAACACATATAATAGCATTAAAAAACAAAACTCAACTGAATAAATTTTAAAGTCCTAATTGGTTTTATGAAATGAATCATAAATTGGGTGACATCTCATCTGGTAAATAGAAGAGCGCTCTAAAGAGCTGTACAAAAGGGAAGACTTTTATAGGCAGAAGGAAGCAAGACAAGGAAGTTATTCTAGCAAAGAGTAGATTGTTCAGACAAGGTCACCTTCCTTTGTTGCACAGTGGGAGATCTATCAGGTAGATTTCCTTTCTAGTGTTGACCAGGAAATTTCAGACTGAGTGATTAAGATTATATTCCTAGGAGAGGCTGAAGCTGCAATTAGATTAAGTCTCCATTTGGTGATGTGAGCCTTTTTACAGGTGACTCCATTTTGGGCCTGTTGGCTCTTTTTTAACAACAGCATTATGATGTTTCATCATGTAGCCATCACATGCCTAGTCCATTTCACCTTCTTCTAGCTATCATGCAACAATTGATCTGGGTTCATACCAGGGCCCCTCCACATGCCAGCTGTGTGATCTGGAGCAAGACGCTTGAGCTCTCTAAGTTTAAGTATACCTAGCTAAAAAATAAAGATATTATTTGCTTCAATATTTTGTTGGGAGGATCATATCACCAAAGTGGGAGTTCCCTGGCTCTCCAGTGGTTAAGCGCTGTCACTGCTATAGGTCTGGGTTCGATCCCTGGCCAAGGAACTAAGATCCCACAAGCTGCGTAGTGCAGCCAAAAAAAGATATAATCAATGTCAAGTGTCTACCACATAAAATTTAATTCTCCTCGATACATTCCAGTCATGCCAGACTGCATTTCTTCTTTTCTTTCTATTGTAAAGAGCAGGTAATGGTTCAGATGTGTATGCAGCCTTAATATTCCTAAAAGTGAACATCTTCTTTCCCTGTTTAGTTGCTGGAGTTCTACTTTCCCTTTATTTTTCCTCTTTTCATCAAATATTATACCTGAAAACCTCTGTGTTTCCTTCTATTTTTTCACTCAATGCCCTGTCCTAGAGATTGATTTTAAAAATAAAACAATGATTGTAACACTGAGGAAATCTCAAGTCAAATGAAGAACATAATAAAAAAAAAAGATTGTAGCTTGTTCTTGCCCCATAAAAGAATATTTTTCTCCTATGATCTGACACCCCACAGTCAATTCTTTAAGCAAAGTAGGATTTACATTTAATTTAAGAATAACATCAGAAACAATTTCTTCTGCCTCACTTCCACACTTTTCTTCTCTTAACCCTCCTGCTTGCAAATGTCTTCTACCCTGCTGCTGCTAAGTCGCTTCAGTCGTGTCCAACTCTGTGCGACCCCATAGACGGCAGCTCACCAGGCTCCCCCGTCCCTGAGATTCTCCAGGCAAGAACGCTGGAGTGGGTTGCCATTTCCTTCTCCAATGCATGAAAGTGAGAAGTGAAAGTGAAGTCGCTCAGTCGTATCCGACTCTTAGCGACCCTGTGGACTGAAGCCCACCAGGCTCCTCTGTCCATGGGATTTTCCAGGCAAGAGTACTGGAGTGCGGTGCCATTGCCTTCTCCAGTCTTCTACCCTAGACCCACACATTAGCTACCACTTAAATTAACTACCTGATGAGGGTCCTTTTCATCAGTGAGGTCTGTTGAGAAAAGGCTCCTCAGCTCACTGTGGATTATCCACAGTGTCTTAGAGAGTTTCTGTCAATGGACACTTGCTCTAACAAATCTTAAAAGTGTTTTTGATGGCCAGAATTGTCAAAGATAAGAGTAGGGTGAAATGTTTTATATACGTCTCCGTTGGGAACTTCCATGAACATCTTTTGAGTATTCCACTTATAGGAAAAGCTTAGAAGCACAACTGCATTCTAAAAGGGGTGATGAGACTCTGGCTAATGTCTCTCAAGTGTAAAATGTGGCCTTTCAGATGATGTAGTCACCTTTGCCTTCTACAATGTCAGCATTTCAAAATGGGTAAAGGATATGGATTAGGTAGGAGCTGAATGCAAATGTGTTTTGCAAATAGTATCTTTTAAGATAATTGCAGATGACGGTTGAATACTGAAGGTATTAATACAATCAATATTTAACCTTGTGAAATCTGCTTCATCAAATCACACCCTGCACATTGATGGCATTAAGCCAGGTCAGTGGTTTCTTACTTAGGTATATCTTATAAGAATCTTAACATGAAGGCAACAGTAGTTGATCAGCTGCTGTTTATTTACATACTGAACATGTCATCAATAATACAAAAGCCAAGGTCTTTAAGTTGAAAGAACAGTGGGATTGGCATGAATTTTGCTTAATGGTACGTAATAAGCAAAGTAGTTTGTGGTGCCAGAAACTGACAGGATGCATTATGTTGAAACAGCTATATGTCTTTAATTTAGGGGTATTATGTAAATCTGACAGGAGTTTTTCCCTTTATTTTCCTGTAGTTTAACTTTAATTGCTCCAAGATTAATTCTGATTTTTCCCTTCCTCCAGAGGGTGATGAGACAGGCGTGATGGATAATCTTCTGGAAGCCCTGCAATCAGGGGCGGCATTCCGAGACCGCAGAAAGCGGATTCCAAGGAATCCAGGTAAGAGCCATTCTAGCTCTCATGGTATTATAGAATGTAAATGCTCAGAACCAAATACCAAAAAAAAAAACACAAAAAAAAAACAAACAAAAAAAAACCTTTCTCATGAAAAAAAAAATTATTTGAAACAGTTGATCTCAGTTCATGAGTGAAGTCTCAGCAGGCTTTTATATCTACCTGATCACAAGTTTTAACTTTGTAAAAGTGTCTTCAAATAACAGTAGGCTTTGCAAAAAAAAGTTTAGAAACAAGGATTCCAACTATGTGTTATACTAAATTTTTTAAAATTATTAATTTATTTATTTTTATTTTACTTTACATTTTATGAGCATGTGATTTGTCTAGAAGATGGTTTAAAATCATAGCTGTAATTAAAGTCATTCCAAATAATTGGTTTTAAGGATGTCACAGGTAAGGAAACTGAGATAATGCATCTTTTCGTCATTTTGGCTTCATGATCCATTCTCCATGTTACTAAAGAGAGGAGAGGCACTGATGATCCAAGATCCCCTGAAGTCTCAAAGTGTTGGAACCCCTTTTTGTGTGTGTTAGATTAGTAACAAAGCCACATGATGAAATTGATCTTGGTGGAAGAAAAAACATAAAAGAAACAAAACAGCCTCCCTCCCTCAAGTGGAACCAGAAAGCTGTCCATCTTTCCACTTCATACCCTATGTCTGAAATAAATAAGAACTTCTTGCAGAATAATCCAAGTAGGCTGAGCTATCTACTTCTTTTAAGGAAATTTTTATATTTTTAATTCCTATCTTTCTTAAAGTAGAGGGAGAAATTACATGTGTTGTTTGTAAAAGTTCTCTTCATGGGCTGTAGAGTGATATGGAGATGTCAGTGTAAAAAGGAAAATTAATAGTAAACATGGAAACTCTACTTAATTTAGATTAGTAAGATTTGCCTTGTATAGCCTACAATTCAAAAATATTCTGTTTGGAATAGAAACGATCATATTTCTTTAAAATGGAAATTCAGTTCAATTCAGTCACTCGATCGTGTCTGACTCCCTGTGACCCCATGGACTGTAGCATGCCAGGCTTCCCTGTCCATCACCAACTCCCAAAGCTTGCTCAGACTCATGTCCATTGAGAAGGCAATGGCAGACCACTTCAGTATTCTTGCCTTGAGAACCCCATGAACAGTATGAAAAGGCAAAATGGAAATTGGTACCTCTCAAAACTATTGTACTCCCAACAAAATAATGAAAGAAATGAAGCCCAGTGAAGAATGAATGACCAAGCTTTGTCCCCTTAGTCCCTGGCACAGGAATATGAGTGCAAAAGGCTGACAAGTAATAGAAAGTATAGCTGATCTCTCTACCACCCCCCATCTTCCTGACAATGAGAGGATGCCTGGATGACAAATACATATCTTACACGCTCCAAGAGCTACCCGCAGAGAGTCCACTTTGAGATGATAACCATTTCCTAGCAGGAACCACCACTGGGCTGCAGAAATCATCAACCACGTGGAACATCCTCTAATATGCTGTGGGATGCAGAAATACAAAAGCATCCATCAGCAAGCACCAAAAGAGACCCTAAGGGTCAAAACTATTCATCAATAAGCACCAAAGAAACAGTCTTAGAAAGCAGTATAAGGGCTCTATGGTCACCTTTCAAATACATACAAGCAAATCCATTATCCTACGGAACTGCACTGCTCTTTGGTTCATGACACCTGAGTTAGCAAACATCAATGCTTCGCGGCCCCTGCCATTATTCTCCCTCCACTTAAAAAAAAATAAAAATTTGGCTGTGCCTGGCCTTAGGGGCAGCATGCAAAAAAAAAAAAAGAAAAAAGAAAAAGAATGATCCAGAAAAGCTTTTGGCAATGGTGAAATTCATGGCAGAAGACAGTATAAGTTGCATTTCATCTTTTTCACATTTGAGTGAATCCTGATGGGTAGATTAGCCTGAAAGTTGGAGTGTAAGACTACTTTCTGTAGATGAAGACATTGCAGATGGCAATGTAGAAGACTGAAGGAAAGAAAGCTAACATCTCTATTTATATATGTCCATATTTTTTAAGGTAATGCTGCATGGTAGAATGTCAGGAGCACTACTAATCTATCCTCAATCTTGACCTGTAAAATGCAAATATCCTCCCATGCTACCAGAGGCCCCTTCCACCTTTTAAGGAAAATAAAAACCAGTCCTGCTCTTTCCTGAAGAATCAGAGCATTTATAGTCAGTGGAAAGCAAACTGAAATGATTTTTCTATCAATGCAGTTTTCTGTTAAGCAGCTTATAAGTAAAAGCACCTTATTCTGTGCCATAAAAGAATTGCCGTCATCTTTCTAGGCTGTTTATTTTTAAAATACATTTGCTAAGGCCCCTGTCTGATTAGTCTCACACCTCATGCTGACTGTACAAAAATGGTACCAAGAGAGAGATCATTCCATGGGGTTTCTGTGAGTTTAGTACTAAGGGAATGTAGTGTTGTCAACTGCAAAACACTAAGAATATATTCACAAACTGTATAATTCTTTAGTACTGATTCCAAGTAATCTAAATTAAGACCTCTCTTATTTTGTAGTTGGAGGGCCTCCACAAGCACATAGGGTCAAAAATATCAGCCCCGTTAGCTCTGGCAGCCATTCCAAGGAGCAGCAACCAAGGCACATGTCAGTGGTGAGAAGAAACCAGAAGGCAGGCAGTGGCAGTGATTGGTAAAGCGCCTTGGATATCAGTAGATGTGCTTGAAGGGAGAGGGAGGGGAAGGCAGACACAGAGTTTGCAAGTCTGCCAAAGACTCTCTTGTCTGCTTCCCTCTTTCTTAAAGCAACAGAACTGGGGGGCTTTTCCACATTCCCTCCCTGTTTCTGCCTCTCTTAGCTAAGATCCTCTTTCCTGCTGGCCTCCTTTTGTTTTCAAAAGGCACCTTATTTTGTTCCTTCCCAAGATCCCATTGACTTTATAGTGTTACACTTTCCCTGTTCAACCCCAGTATCCTTGTTCCTGTCCAAAGACCTCTACTTCACCGTGGTGAGATAAAAGCAGAAAAAATAAATTATGAAGAAGACTATTTTCTCCAAGTCAAGTCAAATCAGAGGAAATAGCCAAAAAACTCTGAAATTAAAGTCAACCGCAGACAGCAAAGAAGTACTGCTCTGCTTGCCAAACCCTTTATCATTGCTTACAGATGGAAACTTCAACGTATACAATACATACCCTTACAATTGTGCGTCTAATTGCAGTGTTTTCAATTCCATATTTAAAGAAAATGAAGTGAGAGTCTGTATTTTTCATTAGAAAATGAAAATGTTAATAAATGGTATGAAGAGTTGCCTAAATTGCAAATCTTCTGCAGAGAGCTGATGTTCCCCTCCCTAAGAAGACCTCACATTAGTTTACTCAGAAAGAGCTCCCAAATATTGCCTCCAGCCCATTCAGCTGAGTGTACTGTTTCAGTTTAGGGCACCAAAAGTCATTTTAAGGGAGAGGATCACATTTGTAGTTATTTTGAAAATATTACTAACTGGTATAGCACAGGCCCCAGCCAATCAGAACATGCAAGGGTAAGGAATAGCCTGATGGCTGTACCAATGCGCACTGGCTGAATATTAATCCAGATTATGGCTGGGCTGGTGTCAAACTCAGAAATTAGGAAATGAACCCCTAAACATTCATTCATTCACTCAACTTCCTCTGTTTTGTGAAAGGTACTATGCTAGACATGATGACAGATACAAAAATAATTACGATTTCCTTAGTTATAAGACCCTTGTGTCTTATAGAAATGATAAAGATAGAAAGACTACAGGAGAAGGCAGACAATAGTGGCATTATACAAGAGATGTTAATAACATACTATGTGAGTTCTGAGGAGGGAAACATCATGCCATATCAATATGTCAGAAAAAATCATGGAAAAACAGACTTTGAAGGATGAGTATGGATTTCAGCAGTAGGAGTTGGAGGTGGGGATAGCGGGCATTAGAGTTAGATGAAATATCATTAAGAGTTTAGAAACTGCAAAGCATTTTGGGAGAGTGGCAAATAGCACAAGCTATTAAGAAAATAGGTTATATAAAGTGTAAAAATATGGAGATAATTCTGGAAAAGTAAGTTGTTACCCTATCAGAGAGTGCTTGAATAAGAGACTAAGGTGTATCATTCTTTAACGATGGGAATATACTGAGCTTTTTAGCAGTGAAAGAATATGATCAAAGCTATATATTGAAATATTTAATCTATAGGAATGTGGGTGATGACTTAGGATTCTACTGTCATATCCTTAGACAAAAGGAGATCATTTAGGGAAAGGAAGTAACCAGGAGTCAAGGATAATCCTAGGATTTTGACTTTGAATAGGTGGGAGGACACTTGGGTTATGAGAGAAAACTACTGAGACCAGGAAAAGGAATGGAGATAAAGACAAATTCAGTTTGGGGCAAGTGAAACTGCAAGTGGTAGCAGAGCATGGAGATCAAGATGTCCCGAAGTTTCTTGGAAATATGATTGTAGATTTCATCACAAGATGATTGAGTTAGTGAGATTTCTGATTATATTGGATGCTTTGGAAATGGAAGGGATTATTAGAGGGATTATTAAGAAAAATAAATCCAAACCCAGAGCTTTGAAAATGCCTCTCCTTAGGGTCTAAAAGTAGAAGACTAGCGGAGAAGATTGATCGGGCACGCTCGGGTAGGTGGGAGGCCAATCAAAACATTATTGTTCTCAAAGCAAATGAAGGCAAAAATGGTGGGCATTTTCAACAATGGCATATGCTACAGCGAAATCAAATAAGACCAAGACCAGTGATTTGCCATTGGGGAGCTTTCTAGCGACATTTTAAGAGCATCTTTTCAATATTGGAATGGAACTGGGAGCCAGAATGGAGGAACTTAGTAGATGATGAGGCTCTAGAGGTAGATAGTATTCATTCAGAATTAAACAATTTTATTGACTGTCCTCTGGGCATCACATGCTGGGTTAGAGGATTTAACACCAAATAGGACATTTGCCTCAACGAGCTCACAGACCATTTGAGAAAACATGAATATAATCCATGTGATACAAGTGCAATGCAAGAAACTAACACAGCATTGTAAATCAACTGTACTTCAGGTAAAAACATTTTCATTTAAAAATAGTGCAATCTTATATATGCCATAATGAGATAGGAATCATGTGTTTATGTAGCACGGGACATAGAATAATTCCCCACATCCCCTACCCTCTCACCTTTGTATTCCCTAAAATATGTGTTAGTCACTTCAGTCATGTCCTACTCTTTGTGACCACATGGACTGTAGCCTGCCAGACTCCTCTGTCCAAGGAATTCTCCAGACAAGGAGACTGGAGTGGGTAGACATTCCCTTCTCCAAGGGATCTTTCTGACCCGGAAATGGAACCTAGGTCTCATGCATTGCTGGTGGGTTTCTTTACTGTCTAAAAGATAGACTACACTTTCTATAAATTTGGTGGGTGAAAGGAACTTTCCAGTTCTACCATCTATGAATTTGGCTAAATCTTTCTGGACTCTCTTTGTTACAGCCTTTGTTAGCACTTAAGGTAATAAATCCCATGTTTACAACCTACTTTGTAAGGAATTGTCCATCAGTATTCTTAACTTTGTCATTATAAGGTCAAAGATATGCTTTGGAGGAAAAAGAAAGTCATAAAGAAAACCTTACAGGAGTAAAAACCACACTTAAAATATATACACAATGCCACATCTTTTTTTTTTTTTTCTCCTGAATATCTATAGATACTTAGAACATGCTTATCTTTTAATCAGCTCCACCTCTTCCTTCTCTGCCCACTGTAAGTATAAACAGGCTTCTCAGCAATAGATAGATATCTAACTGAGCTATTTTGGCTATGACTAGATTTTGATATATAGTTCTAGACATTAAAAACACACATACACAAGAAGAGCATTACAAAGACATGAAACCAGGAAACAAAATAAATGTAATCTAGTTTTAGAAACACACAAGGCAACTAAGAAAATTAAATTTGGCAAAACAGAAGAAACGCAGGAGACACATGATCTAGTTTTATGGATCAGCAAATGGAAGTGAAAAAGTGAAAGTGTTAGTCTCTCAGTCATGTCCAACTCTTTGTGACCCCATGGACTGGAGCCCGCCACACTCCTCTGTCCGTGGAATTCTCCAGGCAAGTCTAAATGAGAAGATATAATTTACCATTTGAGAACAGAGAGGAGACAGGAAACAACAATAGCCAATTGGAAAAATCAAACTCTAAGTCTTAATATTAGGGAAAATATGTTTGTAACAAAACCAAACCCACATTTTCTTAGGCCTCTCTACCTCACAGTAGCTGCTGTTCCTTTGCTTTCATCTAAAATACCCTGTATTTCCTTGCCAGCTGTTTGCTACAGCAGCTGGCACCCTCCTGCTTTCAGCCAGAGCTTGAGAGCTGTCAGTGGCAAAGTGGGAAGAAATGCCTCTCTCTTCTTTTAGTGTGACACTCCACCCATGTACACTCTGACACTCCACCAGTGTACCAAGATAATATACTACTTATGCCTCAAGGTCTTACATACATTTTTAGAAAAACAGCTTTCAGGTATAAGTTACAGTCCTCTTGATCTCCATAGGATTTGGCCCCATGCACCAAGGCCCAAAGACAAACCCATGTAGCATTCAGTATCCTCCCTTTTTTGATGATCAGGTCTGTTGGTGTTTTCTGTTTGGTTTTGTTTCATTATTTTCACTAGGTCAAGCAGGTCATTCATTCTAAGCTGTTTACTTCTTTCTCCCTCAGGATGAGTTCTTTCCCATGAGCTTTCTCAGTCTCTATTTCTAAGTGTCAGAATCCTAGACTAGCTGACTCAACCCCATTTTGTTGGTAGTAAAGTTATTATATCGTAATATGCAATTCAAATCTAGTAAAAAAGAATGACATAATGCAAACAAATGAAAACAGTATTCATCCAACTATTTATTGGTTAAATACTAGGGGTCAGGCAACAGTGCTTGAACCCTGGAGGGCAAAGATGGAAAAAGCATAGGTCTTGACCTCAAGAACTCAGCATCTCATGGGGAAAACAGAGTGTACATAATATAAATGCTATGGGATGAGTATGTAGAAAGTGCTGAAAGAGAAATAAAGAACTGGAGAACTGAAGAAAGTTTTCATGATAAAAGTGCCATTTGAACTGTGTTTTGAAGGATGAATAGTAGTTTATGTGGAAAACACGAGGAATGATGGCAAATGCATGCAATGGAAAATGGAAAGGAGTGGCGATGATGAAAAGTTTGTTTCAACAAAGAGCCAACAGAGGTTTTTAAGTAGAGGATTACCTAATTATTTGTGCATACACACACACACACACACACACACACACACACACACACGAAAGCAGGAGGGGTTGAGGCTGGAATTAACCAATTTGAGGGACATCTGCATGTATATAGTTATAGAAACCTTGGGATCCCCCAGGAAGAGTGTATCCAGTGGGAGGTGAAGGCCAAGAATAGTGTCTTTGGGAACTGCAGTATTTAGGAGGCAAACAGAGGAATCAGCAGACACCGAGGGGACAAAATAATTAGAAAGCAAAGAAGAGAAGCAGCGAAAAGTGATGCCTGGAAGACAGAGGGTAGAGAGAATTTCAGAATGGAGATAGTAAGGTCACATCCTTCAGAAAGTTAAGTAGAATGATGACTGAAACGAGACCAGTGGGTTTGTCTGCTAGCAGGTAACAGCTGTCCCTTCCCCAAGCAGTTCTAATAGAGCAGTGAGGGCCAAGAGGGAAGATTTCAGGGATTAAAGAATGAAGAATATTTTTTGATCCTTAAGTACTGGGATTTGAAGGGGAAAAAAAAGGGAGTTAGAAAATGAAAAGATAAATTGTGTGTCTTGAATGGTGTTGCCAATTATACTAATAAATTATTATACCTAATGTTTCCCTCTTAATTCAGTTGTATTTATTGAACATATACTATGTGATGTCCTGAAAATACTTTAGCATGCTTGGTGCTTTACAGTTAACAAAGCACTTTCTCATCTGTTGTGTGTATGTGACTCACAGCTATCTAGTACAGAGTTCTGTTTGCGTAAGTTAAAATGAATGACGTTGTGGCTCATGCAGAGAGGTGCAGGTGGGAGTGGAGGTGGGGAAGGAGACAAAAAGGATCAAATAATCCTCAGTGTTCTCAGTAGTGTTAACTCAGTTACCTCTTGGCAATAACTAGAGGGTAAATACTAGGGTCTCGGTGTATTGATCAACATTTCAGTGACAGTTACAAAGATGAGAGCAGGTAAGATAATCTAGGGTCAATGAGTACAGCAGCCTACAAAGGATGAACCCTGGAGAAAACAAGCATTTGTGGCACTGGTTCTCAGCCCTGGCTAAACACTGGAATCACTTTGAGGTACTTTTTAAAAAATACCCATGTCTGGTTCCTCTCTGAAATAATCAAATCTATGGAGCCAGAGCCTAAGAAATAGTCTATTTTAGAAGTGATATATTGCTATGTATAAAATAGATAAATAGCGAAGACCTACTGTGTGGCACAGGGAACTGTATTCAAGATCTTGTGCTGCTGCTGCTGCTGCTGAGTCGCTTCAGTCGTGTCCAACTCTGCGACCCCACAGACAGCAGCCCACCAGGCTCCCCCGTCCCTGGGATTCTCCAGGCAAGAACACTGGAGTGGGTTGCCATGTCCTTCTCCAATGCATGAAAGTGAAACGTCAAAGTGAAGTCGCTCAGTCGTGTCCGACCCTCAGCGACCCCACGGACTACAGCCTACCAGGCTCCTCTGTCCATGGGATTTTCCAGGCAAGAGTACTGGAGTGCGGTGCCATTGCCTACTCAGATTCAAGATCTTGTAGTAACCCATAAGAGAAAAGAATCTGAAAAAGAATAGATTTATGCATATATGGATAACTGAATCACTTTGTTGTACACCTGAAACTAACACATTAGAAATCAACTAAACTTCAATTAGAAAGAAGTTATTTGGGTGATTTGAATGTGCCACAAAAGTTGAGAACCACCAATTCATGGGACTAGCTTGGAAACCAAAGCACATAAAAGAGGGCATTAAGGGGTTGGTTATGGAGGAGTGCAGAGAAAAGGAGTAGTGTGGTACCGCTGAAGCTAAAGGCATGGAGCTTTTCAAAGCCTAAATGCTAAATAGCATCAGATGTAGCCGGGAGGGCCAATAAAGTAAGGATTGGAAAGGATCCAGTAGATTTAACTATTCATATTAGGACTTCATTGATGACTTTGGCAAAAACAGTTTTAGGTGAGTGTGTTTGGATGGGGAAGAGAGTGAGTCAGATGTCCTGAGTTCTAAAATGCTACTAATTTTTAAGGCCACCTAACTTGGTGTCTTTTTTTCAATCACTTCATGTGACTCATATGATGAAATGTGTACCTATATTAGTTACTCAATTTTTGTTTGTTTTTTCTTTTTATTTATGGAAATTAAATTTTACTTTTGGGGCAGACATATACATGTGTTGATTAATAAGATCTAGGTTTGCATTATTGGAGGGCAGAAACAGAAGATTGCTATGTAGTCTATCCTTGCTTATTCTTTGACAACTAGAGAACAAATTGAACACAGACCATTTATGCCCTATTTATATGCAAAATTGTCCTAAGCAACCACTGATGGTGTTCTCTATAGAAATTTCAATCATTTTTGCTTGTCTGTTCTCCTACACAATATAATCAGCTCTGCTGCAGATTACTTCATTGGTGATTTCTGCAAGCTATAGGAGCTAAGGTCAATTTCAGTTGATTTTTATGAGAATATGAATTTATCAGGCTTCCTTTAGATGTTAGAATATGGGATAAGTTAAGACAAGCAATTATTATGCAGCAGTAAATTCCTCTTGGTAGTTTTAATTCCATGTCAAAAATCCCTGGACCTGCTAATGTTGGTAGCTCAGCTGCCACAAACACCTGCTTATTTACAGACCTTTGGTTCAGGAATAAATGTTTGGGACCCTATATGTCACATACACGATATCATTCTAATATGAGCAGGCACTCTGGGCATCTGTAGCTATATTCAATGACAAGGTATTTTTCAGACTGTTATAAGTATCTAAATTTTCTAAAAACCTAATTGCTTTCAAAATTAAAAGGAAATGATTGTCCTAAATGGTGGTAGTGATGATAGGCTTATTTCTCTCATAGGGACTTGGTAGTATATTACTGAAATTTTTCCTCAAGGTGGTAAGAAATTATAAACACTGCTTCCTGTCCAGCTGAATTCCATCTGCTGCCCCCATGGCCAAAAGCAGCTAGATTCACCTGGAAATAAGTGTACTCCCTACCCGTCTCCCAGTTTTACTGAAACCTTTAGACACACCTCTCCTGTGTATTACTCCTATGAGCCTTACTCCTTTCTTTGTGTCCATTAAAATGAGAGTGCAAGGAGAAGGAAGGAAGAGAGCAGTGGTTATCTAAGGCTCTATGATACCCCTTTGAGATTCAAGTTCTTTCATTATTCATTGGTATTTTTTGAATTTGTAAAAGTATGAGCCTGATACCTTGAACGTAATATTGTGCTTCACCTATTACAGGAAGCCTTTTAAGGTTATGCTCAGTGTCGACTTTCTAAAACATATTGATTATACAAAGTGTTAAAAAACAACAAAGGTTATAACTATATTTTACTATTAAAGGATTGTGATTTATTTTTAGTATTACCTAGCATATAACTCAGTATAGTATATGCTCTTGATAACTGCTTATTGAATACTTTACAAGTATCCAAAAAGAAATTGAATCTACATGAAATGCTTTTCAATATTTTGTACCTAAAGGTATCTCTCAAGTTTGAAATTTGGAGGATGAAGGAAATATAAGTTCCATTATACATCACTATAAATGGAATTCCATTAAATCTGAGTTTATTTTATGGGCAAACTCGAATATCCTATGTATGTTACCTTCACGTGACCTTTTCTACTCAGTGATGCTTAGGCTTGACAAGTAAAGAAAAATGCTTAATTTTTATAAAAAACAAAATATAAACGTCTGCCATCACTCTTATTCTTCCGTCCATTGTGCTTGCATTTGACTGCTGCCTCTTTCTCATTCTCAACTCAAATCATGGTTTGTTCTGTTACAACTACTTAGAGGGCAAAAGTCCTAAATACTAATAGAGAAATTACAGGGAAAGCAGATTGCCAAGAGTCTTTTTAAGTTTTACATATCTTCTCATCAGTCTTTGCAAATATATTCTATGAGACAGGGGAATTGGTGAGTTAAGGAATCTCTTTAGAATAATGTTAAATAGTAATTGTTTTTCCAGTTTTCTCACAGGTTTACGCAGGAGGACAGATCTTTCTGAAATTTAAGAGGTTTTTATCTAGCATGTAGGAGTATTCTAAGGATTTGAACTGTTTGTTTCAGAGACTTTCTAGAATCCAGGAGCATATTTTCCTTTCCACTTGAGAAGGTTTTAGCTTGAGATTTCTGGGTTTACTGGTCTGTGATATTGTCTTGCATAGATGTACTATACAGCAAGCAAACAGTGCTCTCTGGACACTGAACAGGGTTTTTTGTTTTTGTTTTTGTTTTTTTCATACGTATTCACTACTCTTCATTGGTTTCAGCAAGTCAGTGTATATCCTGGATCAAGGAAATGAAAAAACACAAAAACAATGATATGATTTTTATATGGTTGTTTGGAATGTTAATACTATTATGCATGAATTTCATCATTCTTGCACAGTTAGAATTCCTCTTAGATTTGTAGCAGCCTTATAGCTATTAATCAAAAGTGTACATGTTTAGTTTCCTAATAAACTGATTATCTTCAAATATTTGGAGTTAGCCTGTGAAGGGAAATTTGTACCAGGAGAAAGAATATTATGGCCCTGCATGGATAATCCAGTGTTTATTTTAGTTACGTTTGTGACTCCATCTCAGTCATCTGTATCAGTACTATTTTATGTGACAGGAATCATGAGAGATAATTGTGTTTTGTGCATATATTGTAGATTTCATTTTGTCATATCGACAGATAATTGGAATCAAATATAGACATTCTTAAATTGAAAAGACAAAGGACTTAAAAAAAACCTTTTCTAGTATGTAGGTTTCATTTTAAGGTCCAAATTGAACTCTCATGCACATATAGAGGACATTAAACCAAGTTCAGTCAATAGTCCTAAAAACTCACAACATGAAGGCACCAAGAGGATGACCATCTTTACTGACGAGGGGTAATGGTCCAAGATAGCCAGAAAGAAAAACACCAATACAGTATACTAACGCCTATATATGGAATTTAGAAAGATGGTAACGATAACCCTGTATGCAAGACAGCAAAAGAGACACAGATGTATAGGACAGTCTTTTGGACTCTGTGGGAGAGGGAGAGGGTGGGATGATTTGGGAGAATGGCATTGAAACATGTATAATATCATATATGAAATGAATCGCCAGTCCAGGTTCGATGCATGATACTGGATGCTTGGGGCTGGTGCACTGGGATGACCCAGAGGGATGGTACAGGGAGGGAGGAGGGAGGGGGCTTCAGGATGGGGAACACGTGTACACCTGTGGCAGATTCATGTTGATGTATGGCAAAACCAATACAATATTGTAAAGTAATTAGCCTCCAATTAAAATAAATAATGTTAAAAAATAATAAAAATTTTAAAAAAAGAAATGAAATTTCAACATAACAAACTTCTAGGAAATTATTGGAGGATATTTTAAATGTTGAATTCAGGTGGTAGCAGATTGGGAAGGGCAAATGGGAAGAAAAGTATCAAATTTAGCAATTTAATTTTGTTTCAGTTGCCATAAACAGTATCGATCAGTTTGCATGGCTCATTTAGAACTGAAATTTCCTAGCGGAGGAAGATGCAAAACACTGAAAAAGGATCCTGGTCAAGTTGAATGCTGTCCACTCAAATTGTTTGCATTGTAGATTATCCTTATGCTTCCAGTAGTCTTAACTTTTTTCCTACTGACCCTGCTTTTCAGTCCTGAGGTCCTTTGTCTTCACTTTGTCCACCCTTGTCCTCCTGTCCGCTTTCCTCACTTCCCTTCTGCTGCTTCAGAAGAATCCTGTTTTATCAGTTTATCTCCCTCACAACACCGTTTCCTGCCTCCATTGTCCCAATCTGACATATCACACATTAGCCATGGAAAAGACAAACTCAGGAATGGAAATGGGGAAATCAAATTGTATCAGTATTGTTTGAAGTCTATTTTACTTCTCTTAAATTTCAGCATTCTGTCTCTTGTAGGAAAACAAAGACCGTTGCCAATATTCACTGTTCCAAATAAACCCTCTCTTTAGGACAAGTTGTTTCCAATCTTGGTGGCAGGGAGGGTATCAATGGAGGACATTTCAAAGGGACAAGAAGACATTCCTGGGTAGATTCTTGAAATTATGATGTCAGTGCTGCTGAAATTTATAAGTACTCCTGATAGTGAAGAAAGCATCACATAGACGATAAACCCTTTGTATAGCTACATGAATTATCTCACCAATTAGTATAGACAATTGTGAAATGACTACCCAGGTTTTGCTCTCAAAAAGCATACAGTCTTAAGAAAAGAAAACCCAAAATGCCCTTTCACAAAAATTCCTCAAATCACAATGCACTTTTACAGCTTGACAGGTATGAATGTTTTCAGTGAAAAGGAAGAAGTTTGGGATTTCAGTGAGTAGTTTGACAGGTGTAGTTTTTGTTTTTGTGGGGTTTTTTTTGTTTGTTTTGTCTCTCTGCATTCATTGAAGTAAAATATTAGGTTTTACTTAAACAAGTCATAATTAAGTTCTACTCCAAGGAGCTTTCTTTATTATTAAGGCATGTAAAAAAACTTTTTTTTAAAGAGCACTTTCCTTATAAGCTAATTGATATGTTAATTTTTTTCTAATATTTTGAAAACATATACCTCTGTTCATTCACTTTTTTTTTAATTGGAGAGTAATTCCAGTAAAGGTGAGAGTGTATAGTGTGTGCTTTATCTATTTACCTAAACCCAAGTGGGCCCCTTAGAAGGTAACACCTCTTATCAATCGTGATTATTTTCATTAAGTCCTGCAGAAACATTTTTGTTATGAATTATACATAATTTATCCATCTAGTACCTAACTTTCATTCTTGACCATCACATAGGTTTTGTTACCCTAGTTGATTTGACTATAGAAGTTAAATATGGCAAATCCATTTTTTTAATTGGAAAAGAAGCTCACTTTTGAAGTATGCCTTCTTTTGACTTCTTTTGTGAGCTCTATGACACGTGGTACATGCCCTGGCATAATTGAAGGTATAAAGAGTAGTGATTGGGTAGAATTCATCACAAAATTTCACTTCCTAACTGTGTATCCAAAGCTGCTTTCGTACCAATTAGCTATGACCTTTTATTCTAGCCTTAGGGTATTAGATTATCAGAGGCACCATTTCTGAAATATTTTGTTTCTAATATTAGTTTAAGCAAGTTTCCTTACAGTGCTGACTGTTTTCCAGGGTAGACACCCCCCTGCCCTCCATGTAGCTGCTTCTTTCCACTAAGCTGCTGAATCTTTCGCAAAGGAATTAAACATAATGTTTCTGGAAACATGAATAGCTTGTGCCCTTTTCTGAGTGTCCTACTTCAGAAATATTGCAGCTACAGTGGTAGTACGTGCCTTCATTTTTGTTTGTTTGTTTCTCTGCAAGGAAATTCCTGCTTTAAGGTAGAGCCAGACTCTTTTATTCTTGGAATTTTCCTCCACTAAATGATGTGAAGACCTCAGTCATCTTCTTAAAACACATTGTTTCTTTGTCAAATTTATTTCACATCAGTTGACCATGCACCTTGCAGGAATAATAGAGTCTGGGTAAGAGGGTCTAAAAGTTGCTTCAGTCGTGTCTGACTCTTCGCAACCCTGTGGACTGTAGTCTGCCAGGCTTCTCTGTCCATGATATTCTTCATGCCAGAATACTGGAGTGGGTTGCCATGCCCTTCTCCAGGGAATCTTCCCGACCCAGGGATTGAACCTGCGTCCCTTGTCTCCTGCATCAGCAAGCAGGTTCTTTACCACTAGCATCGGCAGGGAAGTCCAGGCTCTAAATGAATACTGAGAAATCCATCTTTTCTGTGAGAAAAATAACCCAAAGCAAGAGCTCTGTGAATAGTCACAATAATACAATCTTTAGAGAAGACACACAGTGTGATGCTTATATATGTGAATATCTCCACAGGCGCCAAGACGTCAGAAATGCAACTAAAATGAAAACAAGCCACTGGTACATTTTTCACAGTCCGTTCATAGGACAACAGTCCTGCTATATGAAAAAGTCCTATGTGACTTGCATTTGGGGCAGAGAATGCGAGGACTTTGCTGAGAGTTGCCTTGTTTTTCCCCCTTCCTCCAAAGCATTTCTTTTATGTGATTCTTTCACTTTTTTTCCCATCCACTTCTTTTGTTTTCAGTGTTCTCTGGAAAGAGCTTTAAGTTTTATTGAGAATACGATCATTTTCCCAAAAAAATAGCTTATCAAACAAATTAGTTCAATGCCATTCCAGTAATAGAGGCAAACTTGACTTATTCAACTTTGACACCTAATTTGAATCTTTTTATGCATGCTGTTCTGCAAACTGCTACCACTTGTCAAATTTGAATGGGAGAGAACAAAACAGAGATAGTAGAACACTGCTTCTTTTTCACTAGCTTTAAATTAATTGTAGATTACTCAGTACCATATCTTCATTATTAAAGTGAGAATTCAACATGTGCTCTAAAGTGCTCTACTCGTCTAACTCCTTTAATAATGTCAGGATTTTGCATCAGAAAAACAAGAGAATTGATATTCTGTTATGGTAAAAATGTTTTTTCTTTCTTAACTAACAAACTTACAATTCTTTTTTCTTCCATTTATGATCTTGTTAGGCTCATTGAAACAGAATTCACGTGAGTAATTTATATTACTGACTACCTGCCACTTAAACATTCATGGAAGGAAAAATCAAGTTGTGAAATATAAAGAAATAAGCCTGCTTTGAAAAGACTGTATATCATTAACAATTCTAGTGGTTTATATTTTCTTAAATAAGGTAGATTTGAAACATGTAAATACACGAAGTTGGAAATGAATCTTCCTTATGCTCGCACTGCTTATGATTCATGGTTAGCCCTGGTGCAAGATGGTA